>NC_056744.1:1836723799-1836756299 GCF_019279795.1 Protopterus annectens
TTCAAGATTTTGCCATCTTTCAGCACCCAGTGGTACAGATGTCGTGGATTGGTGACCTGCATTTTTACTGATGTAATCTCCCACCGTGTGGGCTGCCTCCATGTTTTACCATCCTTGAGCACCCAGTGGTACAGATGCCATAGATTGGTGACCTGTGTTTTTACTGATGTAATCCCCCCCCCCCCTTCTGGGGTGCCTTCATGATTTTGCCATCTTTCAGCACCCAGTGGTACAGATGTCGTGGATTGGTGACCTGCATTTTTACTGATGTAATCTCCCCCCTGGTGGGCTGCCTCCATGTTTTACCATCCTTGAGCACCCAGTGGTACAGATGCCATAGATTGGTGACCTGTGTTTTTACTGATGTAATTCCCCCCCCTTCTGGGGTGCCTTCATGATGTTGCCATCTTTCAGCACCCAGTGGTACAGATGTCGTGGATTGGTGACCTGCATTTTTACTGATGTAATCTCCCCCCGTATGGGCTGCCTCCATGTTTTACCGTCCTTGAGCAGCCAGTGGAACAGATGTCATAGACTGGTGACCTGCATTTTTACTGATGTAATCTCCACCCACCCCCATGTGTGCTGCCTTCATGTTTTACCATCCTTGAGCACCCAGTGGTACAGATGTCATAGACTGGTGACCTGTGTTTTTACTGATGTAATCGCCCGCCGTGTGGGCCGCCCCCAGGTTTTACCATCCTTGAGTACCCAGTGGTACAGATGTCACAAATTGCAAAACTGCGTTTTTACTGATGTAATCTCCACCCCCCCCCCCCATGTGGGCTGCCTTCATGTTTTACCATCCTTGAGCACCAAGTGATACAGATGCCATAGACTGTTGACCTGCGTTTTTACTGATGTAATCTCCCCCCGTATGGGCTGCCTTCATGTTTTAACATCCTTGAGCACCCAGTGATACAGATGTCATAGATTGGTGACCTGCATTTTTACTGATGTAAACTCACCCCAGCTGAGCTGCCTTAATATTTTATCATGCTTGAGCACCCAGTGATACAGATGTCATTGACTGCTGACCTGGGCTTTTACTGATGTAATCTCCCCCCGTGTGGGCTGCCTTCATGTTTTACCATTCTTGAGCTGCCAGTGTTACAGAGGTCATAGATTGGCGACCTGGGTTTTTACTGATGTAATTCCCCCCCTCCTGTGTGGGCTGCCTTCTTGTTTTACCATCCTTGAGCACCCAGTGATACAGAGGTCATAGATTGGCGACCTGGGTTTTTACTGATGTAATCCCCCTCCCCCCCATGTGGGTTGCCTTCATGTTTTAGCATCCTTGAGCACCCAGTGATACAGATGTCATAGATTGGTGACCTGCATTTTTACTTATGTAATCTCCCCCTGTGGGAGCTGCTTTCATGTTTTACCATCTTTGAGCACCTAGTGATACAGATGTCATAGATTGGTGACCTGCATTTTTACTGGAGTAAGCTCCCCCCATGTGGGCTGCCTTCATGTTTTACCATCCTTGAACACCCAGTGATATAGATGTCATAGATTGGTGACCTGCGTTTTTACTGATGTAATCTCCCCCCATGCGGGCTGCCTTCTTGTTTTACCATCTTTGAGCACCCAGTGATACAGATGTCATAGATTGGTGACCTGAGTTTTCAGTGATAAAATCCCCCCCATGTGTCCTGCCTTCATGATTTAGCATCCTTGAGCACCCAGCTATACAGATGTCATAGATTTGTGACATGGGTTTTTACTGATGTAATCTCCCCACGTGTGGGCTGCCTTCATGTTTTACCATCCTTGAGCCCCAGTGGTACAGATGTCAGATGGTGACCTGTGTTTTTACTGGTGTAATCCCCCCTCCTGTGTGGACTGCCTTCATGTTTTACCATCCTTGAGCACCCAGTGATACAGAGGTCATAGATTGGTGACCTGCATTTTTACTGATGTAAACTCAACCCATGTGGGCTGCCTTCAAGTTTTTCCATCCATGACACCCAGTGATACAGATGTCATAGATTGCTGACTTGTGTTTTTACTGATGTAATCTCTGCCATTTGTGAGCTGCCTTCATGTTTTAGCATCCTTGAGCACCCAGTGATACAGAGGTCATAGAGTGCTGACCTGGGGTTTTACTGATGTAATCTCCCCCCATGTGGGTTGCCTTCATGTTTTACCATCCTTGCTCACCCAGTGATACAGATGTCATAGACTGGGTGACCTGAATTTTTACTGATGTAATCCCACCCCACGTGGACTGCATTAATGTTTTCCCATGCTTGAGCACTCAGTGATACAGATGTCATAGATTGGTGACCTGCGTTTTTAGTGATAAAATCTCCCCCCTTTGTTGGCTGCCTTCATGTTTTAGCATCCTTGAGCACCCAGTTATACAGTTGTCATAGATTGGTGACCTGCATTTTTACTGATGTAATCTCCCTCCATGTGGTCTGCTTTCATGTTTTACCATCCTTGACCACACAGTGATACTGATGTCATAGACAGGTGACCTGTGTTTTTAATGATGAAATCTCCTGCCTTCATGTTTTACCATCCTTGAGCACCCAGTGATACAGATGGCATAGATTGGTGACCTGCGTTTTTACTGATGTAACCCCCCCCCCCCACGAGTGGGCTGCCTTCAATTTATTCCATCCTTGAGCACCCAGTGATACAGATGTCATAGATTGGTGACCTGAATTTTTACTGATGTAATCTCTCTCTGTGTGGGCTGCCTTCTTGTTTTACCATCCTTGAGCACTCAGTGATACAGATGGCATAGATTGGTGACCTGCGTTTTTAGTGATAAAATCTCCCCCCTTTGTTGGCTGCCTTTATGTTTTAGCATCCTTGAGCACCCAGTTATACAGTTGTCTTAGATTGGTGACCTGTGTTTTTACTGATGTAATTTCCCTCCATGTGGTCTGCTTTCATGTTTTACCATCCTTGACCACACAGTGATACTGATGTCATAGACAGGTGACCTGTGCTTTTAATGATGAAATCTCCCCCCTGGTGGGCTGCCTTCATGTTTTACCATCCTTGAGCACCCAGTGATACAGATGTCATAGACTGTTGACCTGCTTTTTTATTGATGTTATCCCCCCCCCCCCCCCCCATGTAGGCTGCATCATATTTTAACATCCTTGTGTACCCGGTGATACAGATATCATAGATTGGTGACCTGGGTTTTTACTGATGTAATCCCCCCCCCCCCCATGTGGGCTGCCTTCAAGTTTTACCATCCGTGACACCTAGTGATACAGATGTCATAGATTGCTAACCTGCATTTCTGCTGATGTAATCTTAATCCTGTGTGGGCTGCCTTCATGTTTTACTATCCTTGAGCACCCAGTGATACAGAGGTCATAGACTGGTGACCTGTGTTTTTACTGATGTAATCTCAACCCGTGTGGGCTGCCTTAATGTTTTACCATGCTTGAGCACCCAGTGATACAGATGTTATAGATTGGTGACCTGTGTTTTTACTGATGTAATCTCCCTCTGTGTGGGCTGTCTTCATGTTTTACCATCCTTGAGCACCCAGTGGTACATATTTCTTTGACTGGTGACCTGGGTTTTTACTGATGTTATCTCCATCTCCTCCTCCCCAGTGTGGGCTGCCATCATGTTTTACAGTCATTAAGCACCCAGTGATACAGATTTCATAGATTAGTGACCTGCATTTTTACTAACGTAATCTCACCCATGTGGGCTGCCTTCATGTTTTACCATCGTTGAGCACCCAGAGATACAGATGTCATAGATTAGTGACCTGCATTTTTACTGATGTAATCTCACCCCAGCTGAGCTGCCTTAATATTTTATCATGCTTGAGCACCCAGTGATACAGATGTCATAGATTGGTGACCTGTGTTTTCAGTGATAAAATCTCCCCCCATGTGTCCTGCCTTCATGTTTTACCATCCTTGAGCACTCAGTGATACAGATGTCACAGATTGGTGACCTGTGTTTTCAGTGATAAAATCCCCTCCCATGTGTCCTGCCTTCATGTTTTAGCATCCTTGAGCACCCAGTGATACAGATGGCATTGACTGCTGACCTGGGCTTTTACTGATGTAATCTCCCCCAGTGTGGGCTGCCTTCATGTTTTACCATCCTTGAGCTGCCAGTGTTACAGATGTCATAGATTGGTGAACTGCATTTTTAATGATGTAATCTCCCCCCGTGTGGGTTGCCTTCATGTTTTACCATGCTTGAGCACCCAGTGATACAGATGTCATAGATTGGTGACCTGCGTGTTTACTGATGTAATCCCCCTCCCCCCCCCCCCCCCGTGTGGGTTGCCTTCTTGTTTTGCCATCCTTGAGCACCCAGTGGTACAGATGTCGTGGATTGGTGACCTGCATTTTTACTGATGTAATCTCCCCCCTGGTGGGCTGCCTCCATGTTTTACCATCCTTGAGCACCCAGTGGTACAGATGCCATAGATTGGTGACCTGTGTTTTTACTGATGTAATTCCCCCCCTTCTGGGGTGCCTTCATGATGTTGCCATCTTTCAGCACCCAGTGGTACAGATGTCGTGGATTGGTGACCTGCATTTTTACTGATGTAATCTCCCCCCGTATGGGCTGCCTCCATGTTTTACCGTCCTTGAGCAGCCAGTGGAACAGATGTCATAGACTGGTGACCTGCATTTTTACTGATGTAATCTCCACCCCCCCCCCCATGTGTGCTGCCTTCATGTTTTACCATCCTTGAGCACCCAGTGGTACAGATGTCATAGACTGGTGACCTGTGTTTTTACTGATGTAATCGCCCGCCGTGTGGGCCGCCCCCATGTTTTACCATCCTTGAGTACCCAGTGGTACAGATGTCACAAATTGCAAAACTGCGTTTTTACTGATGTAATCTCCACCCCCCCCCCCCCCCCCGTGTGGGCTGCCTTCATGTTTTACCATCCTTGAGCACCAAGTGATACAGATGCCATAGACTGTTGACCTGCGTTTTTACTGATGTAATCTCCCCCCGTATGGGCTGCCTTCATGTTTTAACATCCTTGAGCACCCAGTGATACAGATGTCATAGATTGGTGACCTGCATTTTTACTGATGTAAACTCACCCCAGCTGAGCTGCCTTAATATTTTATCATGCTTGAGCACCCAGTGATACAGATGTCATTGACTGCTGACCTGGGCTTTTACTGATGTAATCTCCCCCCGTGTGGGCTGCCTTCATGTTTTACCATCCTTGAGCTGCCAGTGTTACAGAGGTCATAGATTGGCGACCTGGGTTTTTACTGATGTAATTCCCCCCCTCCTGTGTGGGCTGCCTTCTTGTTTTACCATCCTTGAGCACCCAGTGATACAGAGGTCATAGATTGGCGACCTGGGTTTTTACTGATGTAATCCCCCTCCCCCCCGTGTGGGTTGCCTTCATGTTTTAGCATCCTTGAGCACCCAGTGATACAGATGTCATAGATTGGTGACCTGCATTTTTACTTATGTAATCTCCCCCTGTGGGAGCTGCTTTCATGTTTTACCATCTTTGAGCACCTAGTGATACAGATGTCATAGATTGGTGACCTGAGTTTTCAGTGATAAAATCCCCCCCCATGTGTCCTGCCTTCATGATTTAGCATCCTTGAGCACCCAGCTATACAGATGTCATAGATTTGTGACATGGGTTTTTACTGATTTAATCTCCCCACGTGTGGGTTGCCTTCATGTTTTAGCATCCTTGAGCACCCAGTGATACAGTTGTCAGATGGTGACCTGCGTTTTTACTGGTGTAATCCCCTCTCCTGTGTGGACTGCCTTCATGTTTTACCATTGTTGAGCACCCAGTGATACAGAGGTCATAGATTGGTGACCTGAGTTTTTACTGATGTAAACTCAACCCATGTGGGCTGCCTTCAAGTTTTTCCATCCATGACACCCAGTGATACAGATGTCATAGATTGCTGACTTGTGTTTTTACTGATGTAATATCTGCCATTTGTGAGCTGCCTTCATGTTTTAGCATCCTTGAGCACCCAGTGATACAGAGGTCATAGAGTGCTGACCTGGGGTTTTACTGATGTAATCTCCCCCCATGTGGGTTGCCTTCATGTTTTACCATCCTTGCTCACCCAGTGATACAGATGTCATAGACTGGGTGACCTGAATTTTTACTGATGTAAACCCACCCCACGTGGGCTGCATTAATGTTTTCCCATGCTTGAGCACTCAGTGATACAGATGTCATAGATTGGTGACCTGCGTTTTTAGTGATAAAATCTCCCCCCTTTGTTGGCTGCCTTCATGTTTTAGCATCCTTGAGCACCCAGTTATACAGTTGTCATAGATTGGTGACCTGCATTTTTACTGATGTAATCTCCCTCCATGTGGTCTGCTTTCATGTTTTACCATCCTTGACCACACAGTGATACTGATGTCATAGACAGGTGACCTGTGTTTTTAATGATGAAATCTCCCCCCTGGAGGGCTGCCTTCATGTTTTACCATCCTTGAGCACCCAGTGATACAGATGGCATAGATTGGTGACCTGCGTTTTTACTGATGTAAACCCCCCCCCCCCCACGAGTGGGCTGCCTTCAATTTTTTCCATCCTTGAGCACCCAGTGATACAGATGTCATAGATTGGTGACCTGAATTTTTACTGATGTAATCTCTCTCTGTGTGGGCTGCCTTCTTGTTTTACCATCCTTGAGCACTCAGTGATACAGATGGCATAGATTGGTGACCTGCGTTTTTAGTGATAAAATCTCCCCCCTTTGTTGGCTGCCTTTATGTTTTAGCATCCTTGAGCACCCAGTTATACAGTTGTCTTAGATTGGTGACCTGTGTTTTTACTGATGTAATTTCCCTCCATGTGGTCTGCTTTCATGTTTTACCATCCTTGACCACACAGTGATACTGATGTCATAGACAGGTGACCTGTGTTTTTAATGATGAAATCTCCCCCCTGGTGGGCTGCCTTCATGTTTTACCATCCTTGAGCACCCAGTGATACAGATGTCATAGACTGTTGACCTGCTTTTTTATTGATGTTATCCCCCCCCCCCCATGTAGGCTGCATCATATTTTAACATCCTTGTGTACCCAGTGATACTAATGTCATAGATTGGTGACCTGGGTTTTTACTGACGTAATCCCCCCCCCCCCCATGTGGGCTGCCTTCAAGTTTTACCATCCGTGACACCTAGTGATACAGATGTCATAGATTGCTAACCTGCATTTCTGCTGATGTAATCTAAATCCTGTGTGGGCTGCCTTCATGTTTTACTTTCCTTGAGCACCCAGTGATACAGAGGTCATAGACTGGTGACCTGTGTTTTTACTGATGTAATCTCAACCCGTGTGGGCTGCCTTAATGTTTTACCATGCTTGAGCACCCAGTGATACAGATGTTATAGATTGGTGACCTGCATTTTTACTGATGTAATCTCCCTGCGTGTGGGCTGCCTTCATATCTTACGATCCCTGAGTACCCAGTGATACAGATTTCTTAGACTGGTGACCTGGGTTTTTACTGATGTAATCCCCCCCCCCCCCCCGGTCTGGGCTGCCATCATGTTTTAGCATCTTTGAGTACCCAGTGATACAGATGTCATAGATTGGTGACCTGTGTTTTTACTGATGTAATCTCCCTCTGTGTGGGCTGTCTTCATGTTTTACCATCCTTGAGCACCCAGTGGTACATATTTCTTTGACTGGTGACCTGGGTTTTTACTGATGTTATCTCCATCTCCTCCTCCCCAGTGTGGGCTGCCATCATGTTTTACAGTCATTAAGCACCCAGTGATACAGATTTCATAGATTAGTGACCTGCATTTTTACTAACGTAATCTCACCCATGTGGGCTGCCTTCATGTTTTACCATCGTTGAGCACCCAGAGATACAGATGTCATAGATTAGTGACCTGCATCTTTACTGATGTAATCTCACCCCAGCTGAGCTGCCTTAATATTTTATCATGCTTGAGCACCCAGTGATACAGATGTTATAGATTGGTGACCTGCATTTTTACTGATGTAATCTCCCTGCGTGTGGGCTGCCTTCATATCTTACGATCCCTGAGTACCCAGTGATACAGATTTCTTAGACTGGTGACCTGGGTTTTTACTGATGTAATCCCCCCCCCCCCCCCCCGTCTGGGCTGCCATCATGTTTTAGCATCCTTGAGTACCCAGTGATACAGATGTCATTGACTGCTGACCTGGGCTTTTACTGATGTAATCTCCCCCAGTGTGGGCTGCCTTCATGTTTTACCATCCTTGAGCTGCCAGTGTTACAGATGTCATAGATTGGTGAACTGCATTTTTAATGATGTAATCTCCCCCCGTGTGGGTTGCCTTCATGTTTTACCATGCTTGAGCACCCAGTGATACAGATGTCATAGATTGGTGACCTGCGTGTTTACTGATGTAATCCCCCACCCCCCCGTGTGGGTTGCCTTCTTGTTTTGCCATCCTTGAGCACCCAGTGATACAGATGTCATAGACTGGTGACCTGCATTTTTACTTATGTAATCTCCCCCTGTGGGAGCTGCTTTCATGTTTTACCATCTTTGAGCACCTAGTGATACAGATGTCATAGATTGGTGACCTGCATTTTTATTGGAGCAATCTCCCCCATGTGGGCTGCCTTCATGTTTTACCATCTTTGAGCACCCAGTGATACAGATATCATAGATTGATGACCTGCATTTTTACTGATGTAATCTCCCTCCGTGTGGGCTGCATTCATGTTTTACCATCCTTGAGCCCCAGTGGTACAGATGTCAGATGGTGACCTGCTTTTTACTGGTGTAATCCCCCCCTCCTGTGTGGACTGCCTTCATGTTTTACCATCCTTGAGCACCCAGTGATACAGAGGTCATAGATTGGTGACCTGCATTTTTACTGATGTAAACTCCACCCATGTGGGCTGCCTTCAAGTTTTTCCATCCATGACACCCAGTGATACAGATGTCACAGATTGATGACTTGTGTTTTTACTGATGTAATCTCTGCCATTTGTGGGCTGCCTTCATGTTTTAGCATCCTTGAACACGCAGTGATACAGAGGTCATAGAGTACTGACCTGGGGTTTTACTGATGTAATCTCCCCCCATGCGGGTTGCCTTCATATTTTACCATCCTTGCGCACCCAGTGATACAGATGTCATAGACTGGGTGACCTGAATTTTTACTGATGTAATCTCACCCCACGTGGGCTGCCTTAATGTTTTCCCATTCTTGAGCACTCAGTGATACAGATGTCACAGATTGATGACCTGCATTTTTAGTGATAAAATCTCCCCCCTTTGTTGGCTGCCTTCATGTTTTAGCATCCTTGAGCACTCAGTTATACAGTTGTCATAGATTGGTGACCTGCATTTTTACTGATGTAATCTCCCCCCGTATGGGCTGCTTTCATGTTTTACCGTCCTTGACCACACAGTGATACTGATGTCATAGACAGGTGACCTGTGTTTTTAATGATGAAATCTCCCCCCTGGTGGGCTGCCTTCATGTTTTACCATCCTTGAGCACCCAGTGATACAGATGTCATAGACTGTTGACCTGCATTTTTATTGATGTTATCCCCCCCCCCCCATGTAGGCTGCATCATGTTTTAACATCCTTGTGTACGCAGTGATACAGATATCATAGATTGCTGACCTGGGGTTTTACTGATGTAATCTCCCCACGTGTGGGCTGCCTTCATGTTTTACCATCCTTGAGCACCCAGTGATACAGATGTCATAGATTGGTGACCTGAGTTTTTACTGATGTAATCCCCCCCACCCCCCACGTGTGGGCTGCCTTCAATTTTTTCCATCCTTGAGCACCCAGTGATACAGATGGCATAGATTGGTGACCTACATTTTTACTGATGTAATTCCCCACCCCCCATTTGGGCTGCCTTCATGTTTTACCATCCTTTGGCACCCAGTGGTACAGATGTCATGGATTGATGACCTGCATTTTTATTGATGTAATCTCTTCCGTGGGTGCTGCCTTCATGTTTTACCATCCTTGAGCACCCAGTGATGCAGATATCATAGACTGGTGACCTGCATTTTTACTGATGTAATCCCCACCCCCCCATGTAGGCTGCCTTCATGATTTACCATCCTGGAGCACCCAGTGATAGAGATGTCATACACTGGTGACCTGAGTTTTTACTGATGTAATCCCCCCCCCCCTTCGTGGGGGCTGCCTTCATGTTTTACCGTCCTTGAGCACTCAGTGATACAGATGTCATGGATTGATGACCTGCGTTTTTACTGATGTAAACTCCCCCCATGTGGGCTGCCTTCAAGTTTTTTCATCCATGACACCCAGTGATACAGATGTCATAGAATGGTGACCTAGGTTTTTACTGATGTAATCTCCCCCCATGTGGGTTGCCTTCATGTTTAGCCATCCTTGCTCACCCAGTGATACAGATGTCATAGACTGGGTGACCTGAATTTTTACTGATGTAATCTCACCCCACGTGGACTGCCTTAATGTTTTCCCATGCTTGAGCACTCAGTGATACAGATGTCATAGATTGGTGACCTGCGTTTTTAGTGATAAAATCTCCCCCCTTTGTTGGCTGCCTTTATGTTTTAGTATCCTTGAGCACCCAGTCATACAGTTGTCTTAGATTGGTGACCTGCATTTTTACTGATGTAATTTCCCTCCATGTGGTGTACTTTCATGTTTTACCATCCTTGACCACACAGTGATACTGATGTCATAGACAGGTGACCTATGTTTTTAATGATGAAATCTCCCCCCTGGTGGGCTGCCTTCATGTTTTACCATCCTTGAGCATCCAGTGATACAGATGTCATAGACTGTTGACCTGCTTTTTTATTGATGTTACCCCCCCCCCCCCCATGTAGGCTGCATCATATTTTAACATCCTTGTGTACCCAGTGATACAGATGTCACAGATTGCTGACTTGTGTTTTTACTGATGTAATCTCTGCCATTTGTGGGCTGCCTTCATGTTTTACCATCCTTGAGCACCCAGTGGTACAGAGGTCATAGAGTGGTGACCTGGGTATTTACTGATGTACATTCCCCCAGTGTGGGCTGCCTTCAAGTTTTACCATCCTTGAGCACGCAGTGATACAGGTGTCATAGACTGGTGACCTGCATTTTTAATGATGTAATCTGCCCCGCGTGTGGGTTGCCTTCTTGTTTTACCATCCTTGAGCACCCAGTGATACAGAGGTCATAGATTGGTGACCTGCGTATTTACTGATGTACATTTCCCCAGTGTGGGCTGCCTTCAAGTTTTACCATCCTGGAGCACCCAGTGATAGAGATGTAATACACTGGTGACCTGAGTTTTTACTGATGTAATCCCCCCCGTGGGGGCTGCCTTCATGTTTTACCATCCTTGAGCACTCAGTGATACAGATGTCATAGATTGGTGACCTGCATTTTTACTGATGTAATTCCCCACCCCCCCATCTGGGCTGCCTTCATGTTTTACCATCCTTCGGCACCCAGTGGTACAGATGTCATGGATTGATGACCTGCATTTTTATTGATGTAATCTCTTCCGTGGGTGCTGCCTTCATGTTTTTCAATCTTTGAGCACCCAGTGGTACAGATGTGAGATGGTGACCTGCGTTTTTACTGATGTAATTCCCCCCCTCCTGTGTGGGCTGCCTTCATGTTTTACCATCCTTGAGCACCCAGTGATACAGAGGTCATAGATTGGTGACCTGCGTTTTTACTGATGTAAACTCCCCCCTTGTGGGCTGCCTTCAAGTTTTTCCATCCATGACACCCAGTGATACAGATGTCATGGATTGTTGACTTGTGTTTTTACTGATGTAATCTCCGCCATTTGTGGGCTGCCTTCATGTTTTAGCATCCTTGAGCACCCAGTGATACAGAGGTCATAGATTGGTGACCTGGGTTTTTACTGATGTCATCTCCCCCCGTGTGGGTTGCCTTCATGTTTTACCATCCTTGAGCACCCAGTGGTACAGAGGTCATAGATTGGTGACCTGCGTTTTTACTGATGTAATCCCCCTCCCCCCCCTTGGGGGCTGCCTTCATGTTTTACCATCCTTGAGCACTCAGTGATACAGATGTCATAGACTGGTGACCTGCATTTTTACTGATGTAATCTCCCCCCCCCCCCCGTGTGGGTTGCCTTCTTGTTTTACCATCCTTGAGCAACCAGTGATACAGAGGTCATAGATTGGTGACCTGCGTTTTTACTGATGTAATCCCCCCCCCCCCCCCCCGTGTGGGCTGCTTTCATGTTTTACCATCCTTGATCACTCAGTGATTCAGATGTCATAGATTGGTGACCTGCATTTTTACTGATGTAATCTCCACCATTTGTGGGCTGCCTTCATGTTGTAGCATCCTTTAGCACCCAGTGATACAGAGGTCATAGATTGGTGACCTGGGTTTTTACTGATGTAGTCTCCCCCCGAGTGGGTTGCCTTCATGTTGTAGCATCCTTTAGCACCCAGTGATACAGAGGTCATAGATTGGTGACCTGGGTTTTTACTGATGTAGTCTCCCCCCCCGAGTGGGTTGCCTTCATGTTTTAGCATCCTTGAGCACCCAGTGATACAGAGGTCATAGAGTACTGACCTGGGGTTTTACTGATGTAATCTCCCCCCATGTGGGTTGCCTTCATGTTTTACCATCCTTGAGCACTCAGTGATACAGATGTCATAGATTGGTGACCTGCATTTTTACTGATGTAATTCCCCACCCCCCCATCTGGGCTGCCTTCATGTTTTACCATCCTTCGGCACCCAGTGGTACAGATGTCATGGATTGATGACCTGCATTTTTATTGATGTAATCTCTTCCGTGGGTGCTGCCTTCATGTTTTTCAATCTTTGAGCACCCAGTGGTACAGATGTCAGATGGTGACCTGCGTTTTTACTGATGTAATTCCCCCCCTCCTGTGTGGGCTGCCTTCATGTTTTACCATCCTTGAGCACCCAGTGATACAGATGTCATAGATTGTTGACTTGTGTTTTTACTGATGTAATCTATGCCATTTGTGGGCTGCCTTCATGTTTTAGCATCCTTAAGCACCCGGTGATACAGAGGTCATAGAGTACTGACCTGGGGTTTTACTGATGTAATCTCCCCCCATGTGGGTTGCCTTCATGTTTTACCATCCTTGAGCACTCAGTGATACAGATGTCATAGATTGGTGACCTGCATTTTTACTGATGTAATTCCCCACCCCCCCATCTGGGCTGCCTTCATGTTTTACCATCCTTCTGCACCCAGTGGTACAGATGTCATGGATTGATGACCTGCATTTTTATTGATATAATCTCTTCCGTGGGTGCTGCCTTCATGTTTTTCAATCTTTGAGCACCCAGTGGTACAGATGTCAGATGGTGACCTGCGTTTTTACTGATGTAATCCCCCCCCCCCCCGTGTGGGTTGCCTTCTTGTTTTACCATCCTTGAGCACCCATTGATACAGAGGTCATAGATTGGTGACCTGCGTTTTTACTGATGTAATCCCCCCCCCACCCCGTGTGGGCTGCTTTCATGTTTTACCATCCTTGATCACTCAGTGATTCAGATGTCATAGATTGGTGACCTGCATTTTTACTGACGTAATCTCCACCATTTGTGGGCTGCCTTCATGTTGTAGCATCCTTTAGCACCCAGTGATACAGAGGTCATAGATTGGTGACCTGGGTTTTTACTGATGTAGTCTCCCCCCGAATGGGTTGCCTTCATGTTGTAGCATCCTTTAGCACCCAGTGATACAGAGGTCATAGATTGGTGACCTGGGTTTTTACTGATGTAGTCTCCCCCCGAGTGGGTTGCCTTCATGTTGTAGCATCCTTTAGCACCCAGTGATACAGAGGTCATAGATTGGTGACCTGAGTTTTTACTGATGTAGTCTCCCCCCCGAGTGCGTTGCCTTCATGTTTTAGCATCCTTGAGCACCCAGTGATACAGAGGTCATAGAGTACTGACCTGGGGTTTTACTGATGTAATCTCCCCACGTGTGGGCTGCCTTCATGTTTTACCATGCTTGAGCACCCAGTGATAAAGATGTCATAGATTGGTGACTTGCGTTTTCACTGATGTAATCTTCCCCTTGTGTGGGCTGCCATCATGTTCTTCCATCCTTGAGCACCCTGTGATATAGATGTCATAGATTGGCGACTTGGGTTTTTACTGATGTAACCCCCACCCCCCGTGTGGGCTTCCTTCATGTTTTACCATCCTTGTGCACCCAGTTGTAAATCCCTGTAGTTGTATTGCACCCACTGTGTGGAGTTTGCCTGATATCATTAGTTGACAGTGTTGGTGTTTTCTCACTTTTAGTTTGTCTTTTAGCTGCCCCACCAAAACTGCCCCAGGCCATTTGTTTAGTTTTATTGGGCTGGGTGTGCAGAATCACTGTTTTGAGAAATGTTCAAGCCATTTGTTTACTTTTATTGGGTTGGGTGTGCAGAATCACCAGGTTTGAGAAGACTTCAGGCCAGTCATTTACTTTTATTGGGCTGGGTGTGCAGAATTTCTGGGTTTGGAAGGCCTCAGGCCATTTATTTGCCTTTATTTGGCTGGGTGTGCAGAATCACTAGGTTTGAGGACGTGTATGGCCATTTGTTTACTTTTATTGGGCTGCGTATGCAGAATTACTGGGTTTGAGAAGTCCTCAGGCCATTTGTTTACCTTTATTTAGCTGAATGGTTAGAATCACTGGGTTTGAGAAGGCCTCGGGTCATTTGTTTACTTTTATTGGTTGGGTATGCAGAATTACCGAGTTTGAGAAGACCTCAGGCCATTTGTTTACTTTTATTGCACTGGTTGTGCAGAATCACCAGGTTTGAAATGGCCCAGACTGATTGTCTCCCAATAAAGTGGGATGAATTACCTGGTTCTCTCTCTCTTCTCACACCCTGAACCATCCTGAACCATCAGCCAGATTCACACATTTAATCCCACTGCTCTCCTCCCACATTTATAGGTTCACAGGTAAGTACTAGGCTAGCTGGCTTTGTGTACCATTTTAAGCCTAGCCAGTTTTCCTTTTCCTACTTAAAATAACCTGTCCCATTTGGTTACAGACTGGCCTTAGTCATTCCATGGTCAATAATTATATATCACCTCTAAAGAGAATAACTGAGATCATACCATAGATAATTTGAGGGGACCCATGCATGGGATAAAGCATTTAGGAGCTGCATTTGTCCATTAGTAGTGCAGGGGCAGTCCTGGGGTCAATTTCCTGTTTCCCATCTATAGATCCAGATTGCACTTGAATATGGATAGGGATATAATCTGCTTTATGTGGCTGTGGAGTCTGTTTCAGAGCAGCTATATCCTCTAGGAGAAATACTTATCCTTCCAAACCATTCTGGTGATAGTGCAGAAGAGGTTTAGATTGCTAAACTGAGTATTTCTGATGCCATTTCACTTGCTGATGTGCAATAAATCCATCAGTACTGAGTCGGAGAATGCCTTATATGCCAGACACAGGCCACGTCTTAACAGTCTGGAGGATACTGAGTATAGTGACAGGGCTTTGAGTCAGTTCGTATAGGACATGTTGTTTAGGCCTTGTAACCTTTTTCGTAAGGTGTCTCTATGGCCATATCAGCTGCTGCTTGTGTCAGGACAGATACATTCCAAAGGGAGTATTAATGGCATCACGAGCCTGCTTGAGGACACTGCTACATATGAGTATAATTTCCACACACTCACTCACAGCATGGCATCCAGCATGGTGGTATTACCTGCTTAAAACAATAACGCTCCTTGTATTACCTCACAGAGCACTCGCCTAGTGCTTTCCCAGGAATATGCTGCTTAACACAGGAGAACTAGACAGCTCCCAGTACTGCTAAGGGTCTGAATATTCCTCCCAGATGGTGCTCAGACAAGATTTTCCCATCCCAATTATTATCACCTATTGGGAAAGTTTAAAGCAAGCGAGGACATTAATAGAGCAAGAAAATAGTGGTTTATGTCCAGCTGCTATTAGGTGTGTCAGTATAACCAGTGTCGCCCACACCCCGCTGCCCTTACCTCACAGTGTCACCCACACCCCGCTGCCCTTACCTCACAGTGTCACCCACACCCCGCTGCCCTTACCTCACTGCTAATCACTACATTACATGCACAGTTTCTGCTGTATCTTGTATTACATTGCCCTGTCTTCAGTTGGATAGCTGTTCCCCACAACAATTTTCCCTAATCACTGTCGAGAAATATACTGAATTTCAATTTGTTTCTCCCTAAAACTAATCAGCAAGATATCAGGCAGCAATCCTATAACCAGTCTGATGAAAACAACCTAAAAATAAAAAAAATACTTAACATTAGATTCTGATTACATTGCAGCTGAATAAACAGGTATTTTTTGTACAGGACTTGACTCTTTTCTCTGAGTTCTAGCCCCACTTTGCTCAGCCATAGTATGAGCAGCTTAAGTACACTCCCCACCCGCTACCATTTCATTACATTTATTGGCCAAAACATATCAACATATCACCTGACTTTTAAATAGCCATACCAGCCAACCAATGAAAACGTAATAAATAACCAGTTAATTACAAATCAAAAAATAACAATCTTTTTCTTCATGCTTGTCTTATCAAAGCCCTTCCCTGATAGGTGCATCACAATAGTTGTTGCAGTTCTCTTCCTCTCATTTCCTCTCTACACAACTATTTCACACCTCCCATCATGCATCTACATCTAATTCCGCTAACAGGAACATTAGCCATCCTAAGCCTATTAACCACTTATGAATCATGTCATACCCTCACTCAAAGTCCTCCACAAAAAACAATTTACCGCCTGTCCACAGATAAAGCTCCCTAATCCAGGCCATCTCTCTTCAGCACAGATATAATCCTATGCAAAAAACATACATTATTAACCTGCACCAAATACAAAACTAAACACCCCAGTGCAAAACAAGTACCGAATTGACTTATACTTAGCCTGAAATACTCCACCACCCACCCCAATAAACTAATAGAGAGAGCAGAGATGTACATCACAACCCTGTCCCAACACTAGCCCCATCTAAACAAACCCAACACCCAACCCACCCAAACCCCCTACATAAAACTCCCGTCCTCAACAGTCCTCTAAAACACAACAAACCCCAATTTCTTCCTCCAGCCTACAAATATGTGATTTTAATAATGCGTGCAGCACTTGCTGTAAGATATCTGACCTTCACACATGGCTTGAATTCCATCAACCCCACATCCTATTTACGACTGAAATCTGGTTAAGAACTGAAATTAAAGATGGAGAAGTCATTCCTCCTGGTTACATCATCATTAGGAAAGACCATATATGTAAATGGGCTGGGTCATGGATATCTTCTTTCGATTCACCTTACAAATCTATACCCACCTCCCAACATTTCACAATGTAGTAATGAAGAAATACTAATAACAAAAGTGCACCTAAACAATAAGAAATCCATAGACATTGTAGCAGCCTACATCACCCTACCCAAAACATGCCAAGACTTCCCAAAACATACGCAGCTATTTATCATCTACTTATATCCATCAAACCATCCAGCTTAGTTTCAAACATAGGCTGGACCTCTAACAAACATAACTGTACTCCCCATAATATTAACTTTGATCATTTCACTCAGCTGATCCAACAACCAACCTGATTTGACAAAGTATTAAAAATAAATCCATACTAGGCTGCATACTCTCAACCAACTCTGAAAAAAATTAAACTGTTGGCACCTTCCGAGACTCTCTAAGCAATCATCACCACACCCAGTGACTACAGTGTCTTGTGTACAGAGAGACACAACGTTATAAAGTATCAGGATCTGCAAGCAGAAATGAGAGCAATGTGGAAGAAAGATGCCCAGATAGTTCACATAATAGTAGCAGCAATGGGTCTTATAAATCATATTTGGATATGTTACCAATATATGTATATGAATTGCAAAGGGAGTCATTACTGGACACATTGCAGGTGCTGCAAAGAGCAATTTTGGCTAACATCAAAGAGTGAAACAATACTAATTTCATGAACTTTAATCGTACTTTGACTGAGGAATGGGGTCCATTCCCCATTATGGTATTAGAAACCCAAAAGATTTGGAGAAATTGAAAAAATAGAGAGTACTACAAGCCCCCCCCAAACCCCTATATTACAACTCTGTGAAAAACTTAACTAATTTTGATAAATCCATATATGATGACACACTTAAACAATGCGACTGGGAATCCCTCAAATGTCTACATCAGATGAAGCTGTCTGGCACTTTAATACTAAATCAACAAGCCCCATGAGACATAAAACAGTGAAAATAAATTCTGCCCCATAGCTAACCTATCAAACTGACCAACTCATGAGAGACAGAGACAACCCCTGGAAAAAATGTCACAAAACTAAGACCCGGTCCTACCTAGATACATATCTGTGCCCAAGAAACTGCCCAAAGGAACACGTTCATTATGAAAACAATAACTTCTTTTCGACAAACCAGACCACACATACATAAAAACAAAACAAAATATTATGGCAAAATTTAAATAAGCTCCTAAAACCAGGAAGAAAACCCACTGCAAACACTTTCCCATATGGAACCAGCCAGGACAACAAGGACAAATTCAACAACCACTTCATATTCAGTACTATACCTAACTCATATAATAATAACTTATACACACCCTCCACTTAACTCATATAATAATAACTTATACACACCTCTCCACTTACCTCATATAATAATAACTTATGCACACCCCTCCCCTTAACTCATATAATAACTTATACACATCCCTCCACTTAACTCATATAATAATAACTTATACACACCCCTCCACTTATCTCATATAATAATAACTTATACACACCCCTCCACTTAACTCATATAATAATAAATTATACACACCCCTCCACTTAACTCATATAATAATAACGTATGCACACCCTTCCACTTAACTCATATAATAACTTATACACGTCCCTACACTTAACTCATATAATAACTTATACACACCCCTCCACTTAACTCATATAATAATAACTTATGCAAACCCCTCCACTTAACTCATATAATAATAAATTATACAACCCCCTCCACTTAACTCAGATAATAATAACTTATACACACCCTCCACTTAACTTATATAATAATAACGTATACACACCCCTCCTAACCCTCTCAGACAATAGCTTCATACCTGAACTCAGTCTAACAAACATCCAGACAAATAAATGGAAACTCACAACGATAGCTCCTGACAACCTGCCATTTGAATATCTCAGTATAACCACTGACACCATTTGTTATCCTGTATCTATCCTAATTAACAGATCCATTATAGAAAACTACATCCCACCCCGAAAGAAAGCTTCCTTCATAATCCCATTACACAAAGGTGGCACATCCACCAAATTGTCAAACTATTACCCTATAACAATAGTTCCTCCCCCTCCAAAGTACTTGAAAAATGCATAAATCAGCAACTCCTAGCCATTCTACTTGATAATCAATTACTTTTTCCTACCTAATATAGCTTTCGATCCCACCACAGCACCGAACCTGCCCTGCTACATTTCCTAGATACCATTACGCAAAGTGAAAACTCGGGTAATTTTGTCTCCACCCTTTTTTTGGCTTGTCAAAAATCCTTTGACATGATGTCACAGCAATTACTTCTCCAAAGACTAAATCTTACAGGCCTCACAAATCCCTCAACTATTGCACTCAGTCTATATAATGGAATGACTCCAACTCCACCTTCCTTCCAGTTGCTACAGGAGTTCCCAGAGGGTCCATACTTGGGACATTATTTTTCAATATTTTCACTAATGACATGTAAAAGGAATCAAAACTCACTGCTATAATACAATAAGCTAATGACTCAACTTTAGTCTGCTCAGTCACAAATCTTAACACCTTAGAAACCATCACACAGGAACTTTCACCTCTATAGAAAACTGGATAAATAAATCTCAGTTGCTCTTAAATCCCAACAAAACTAAACTAATCCTATTCCTTCCTACAAATATAAATCAAAACAACACTGACTTTAATATTATCTGTTCAAACAACACAAAAATTGAAAACATCACCAACAAAAAACTATTAGGAGTTAACATTGATAACAAGTAAAACTGAAAACATCACTAACACAAAACTATTAGGAGTTACCATTGAGAACAAGTAAAACTGAAAACATCACTAACACAAAACTATTAGGAGTTACTATTGATAACAAGTAAAACTGAAAACATCACTAACACGACACTATTAGGAGTTACCATTGATAGCAAGTAAAACTGAAAACATCACTAACACAAAACTATTAGGAGTTACCATTGATAACAAGTAAAACTGAAAACATCACTAACACAAAACTATTAGGAGTTACCATTGATAACAAGTAAAACTGAAAATATCGCTAACACAAAACTATTAGGAGTTACCATTGATAACAAGTAAAACTGAAAACATCACTAACACAAAACTATTAGGAGTTACCATTGATAACAAGTAAAACTGAAAACATCATTAACACAAAACTATTAGGAGTTACCATTGATAACAAGTAAAACTGAAAACATCACTGACGGAAAACTATTAGGAGTTACCATTGATAACAAGTAAAACTGAAAACATCACTAACACAAAACTATTAGGAGTTACCATTGAGAACAAGTAAAACTGAAAATATCGCTAACACAAAACTATTAGGAGTTACTATTGATAACAAGTAAAACTGAAAACATCACTAACACAAAACTATTAGGAGTTCCCATTGATAACAAGTAAAACTGAAAACATCACTAACACAAAACTATTAGGAGTTACCATTGATAACAAGTAAAACTGAAAACATCACTGACGGAAAACTATTAGGAGTTACCATTGAGAACAAGTAAAACTGAAAACATCACTAACACAAAACTATTAGGAGTTACCATTGATAACAAGTAAAACTGAAAACATCACTAACACAAAACTATTAGGAGTTAACATTGATAACAAGTAAAACTGAAAACATCACTAACACAACACTATTAGGAGTTACCATTGAATACAAGTAAAACTGAAACATCACTAACACGACACTATTAGGAGTTACCATTGAGAACAAGTAAAACTGAAAACATCATTAACACAAAACTATTAGGAGTTACCATTGATAACAAGTAAAACTGAAAACATCACTAACACAAAACTATTAGGAGTTACCATTGATAACAAGTAAAACTGAAAACATCACTGACGGAAAACTATTAGGAGTTACCATTGATAACAAGTAAAACTGAAAACATCACTAACACGACACTATTAGGAGTTACCATTGATAACAAGTAAAACTGAAAATATCGCTAACACAAAACTATTAGGAGTTAACATTGATAACAAGTAAAACTGAAAATATCGCTAACACAAAACTATTAGGAGTTACCATTGATAACAAGTAAAACTGAAAACATCACTAACACAAAACTATTAGGAGTTACTATTGATAACAAGTAAAACTGAAAACATCACTAACACGACACTATTAGGAGTTAACATTGAATACAAGTAAAACTGAAAACATCACTAACACAAAACTATTAGGAGTTACTATTGATAACAAGTAAAACTGAAAACATCACTAACACGACACTATTAGGAGTTACCATTTAGAACAAGTAAAACTGAAAACATCACTAACACAAAACTATTAGGAGTTAACATTGAATACAAGTAAAACTGAAAACATCACTAACACAAAACTATTAGGAGTTACTATTGATAACAAGTAAAACTGAAAATATCACTAACACGACACTATTAGGAGTTACCATTGATAACAAGTAAAACTGAAAACATCACTAACACGACACTATTAGGAGTTACCATTGATAACAAGTAAAACTGAAAACATCACTAACACAAAACTATTAGGAGTTAACATTGAATACAAGTAAAACTGAAAACATCACTAACACAAAACTATTAGGAGTTACTATTGATAACAAGTAAAACTGAAAACATCACTAACACGACACTATTAGGAGTTACCATTGATAACAAGTAAAACTGAAAACATCACTAACACGACACTATTAGGAGTTACCATTGATAACAAGTAAAACTGAAAACATCACTAACACAAAACTATTAGGAGTTAACATTGAATACAAGTAAAACTGAAAACATCACTAACACAAAACTATTAGGAGTTACTATTGATAACAAGTAAAACTGAAAATATCGCTAACACAAAACTATTAGGAGTTACCATTGATAAGTAAAACTGAAAACATCACTAACACAAAACTATTAGGAGTTACCATTGAGAACAAGTAAAACTGAAAACATCACTAACACAAAACTATTAGGAGTTACTATTGATAACAAGTAAAACTGAAAACATCACTAACACGACACTATTAGGAGTTAACATTGAATACAAGTAAAACTGAAAACATCACTAACACAAAACTATTAGGAGTTAACATTGAATACAAGTAAAACTGAAAACATCACTAACACGATACTATTAGGAGTTACTATTGATGACAAGTAAAACTGAAAACATCACTAACACAAAACTATTAGGAGTTACTATTGATAACAAGTAAAACTGAAAACATCACTAACACGACACTATTAGGAGTTACCATTTAGAACAAGTAAAACTGAAAACATCACTAACACAAAACTATTAGGAGTTACCATTGATAACAAGTAAAACTGAAAACATCACTAACACGATACTATTAGGAGTTACCATTTAGAACAAGTAAAACTGAAAACATCACTAACACAAAACTATTAGGAGTTAACATTGAATACAAGTAAAACTGAAAACATCACTAACACAAAACTATTAGGAGTTACTATTGATAACAAGTAAAACTGAAAACATCACTAACACGACACTATTAGGAGTTACCATTTAGAACAAGTAAAACTGAAAACATCACTAACACAAAACTATTAGGAGTTACCATTGATAACAAGTAAAACTGAAAACATCACTAACACGATACTATTAGGAGTTACCATTGATAACAAGTAAAACTGAAAACATCACTAACACGATACTATTAGGAGTTACTATTGATGACAAGTAAAACTGAAAACATCATTAACACGACACTATTAGGAGTTCCCATTGATAACAAGTAAAACTGAAAACATCACTAACACGATACTATTAGGAGTTACCATTGATAACAAGTAAAACTGAAAACATCATTAACACAACACTATTAGGAGTTCCCATTGATAACAAGTAAAACTGAAAACATCACTAACACGACACTATTAGGAGTTACCATTGATAACAAGTAAAACTGAAAACATCACTAACACGATACTATTAGGAGTTACCATTGATAACAAGTAAAACTGAAAACATCATTAACACGACACTATTAGGAGTTCCCATTGATAACAAGTAAAACTGAAAACATCACTAACACGACACTATTAGGAGTTACCATTGATAACAAGTAAAACTGAAAATATCGCTAACACAAAACTATTAGGAGTTACCATTGATAACAAATTAAAATCTAATCTGCACATTCACACTGCAGGCAAACACACATTACCATCTAGTGTCTCTTTACATGGCAAAGCAACTCATTCAGGCCTATAGTGCCTTTTTAGTATTTGTCCAAATAACGCTCATAGCTCCTGAAGTCATCCAAACCTTTTTTGTGTCTGGCTTCTTTAACTAAGTGACTTACCAGCCAATAGCAGGCAGTATTATAAAGGGGGAGGAATAAATAACAGAATGACTCTGTGACTCGTAATGTAGGATATCCCACAGTAGAGAGATTAATCACTTTTTTCCAATTCTTAGTTATATTTTCATATTTATGTTCATACTTTCATAACTGTCAGACCCACAAGGTATCGAGGGACATGGTGTGAAATGCTATAGAGGGAGACAGGAAAATTAATTGTCACTGTCCATTTATATCACACTATACTGGAAATACTGCATGTTGTTTGTTAGTAATTATGACAATAAGCAGTATTTCCACATGTACTTAGTACTTCAAAAAACAAGTGACTTAAAAACGATCACATGGCATCAGGTGAAACCTTACACATTGTTTAAGAAAACTGCCACTGATATGTGCACTGTAAGTTGCACACCTTGAGAGATATTTAATGATGTTAATATTATTAATTATGCAATCAAGCATATGTTTTCATATTTCTGAAAATATCTCCATAAACATGCATCCAGAGAGGAATTTCTTGCTGTTAACAAAAGTTTTCTAATAATATACATCTACATTGTATAGTTATCAAGGTATGACAATTTGTTTATGAAAATTTAACAAAAAATATAAGTCTGGGTTTGTATACATTATAATATATAATAGTATTTATGGAAAGACTATAAATGCATTCAGTGTTATTGTTGCAAAGAATTCTTCTTACTGATAACATTGTTATTTATACAATTTTAGTAGCTTTTATTGTTTACAAAATAAAGCCCCTTATTAATCTGCACAAACAAAGCAGCATTAATAGCCTTCTAATGCCAATATACCATCCCCTTGTAGCTCACAAATGAAAGGGATGGACAGTATGCAGATGCAATTTCTTAACTTCTCTGGAGCCAGCTTGGTGGATATGGGCATCTTGAGACAATGTAGCAATTTTCTCATGTTTACTGAAAAACATTTAATTCTTAAAGAAACAGACACTGTGAGAGGTGCACTTTGTTTTATGCCTATCATGTGTCCAGATCCACCAGTAATGCTGGTGGAATGTTAATGTTTCAGGGAAAATATTCCTTCAAAACTGATACCCAGAGGGGCATGGCCAAGATGCGGATCTGATAACAGCACTTTCTCTCAGCTCTCTTACTTCATTACTATTCCTGACAGGAAATTTATAAAATAAGGAACAATTTTAGGAAATAAGGAACAATTTTAGGAAATCTTTACTACTAACATCTTTATATCACCCTGGAGCATCTACAGAAGAAACTTCATTGACTGTCTTTGGATATTTCCTGTCAAATTACCTATTGGAAAAACAACACTACAATCAACTATACATCATGAGGCATCTTAAGAATTTAGCTCAGGACTCTACCATCAAAAAGGAACTGCACTCACGTATCTCTAATATTCAGGAACTCACAATTAAAATTGATAAGATGGATAACAAAATAGATAATTTCAAGGAGAAATGCTCACAACAACTTGAACAACTTCAGGAAATGTTTACACAACATTAAGGGCAAATTTCACTTATGGAACAGCCATTAAATGACATTGACTCAAGGTTATTAACAGGGGAACATCAAGCAGAATTCTTTTTAAAGCAGAATACTTATTTAATAGAAAAACCGAACAAGAAGAAACAACATCCGGATATATGGTTTATCAGAGAAAACATAAGGGGACAACATAATAAACTTTCTTACCACTTGGATACCACATATAGTGAAATTGCCTGAAGCCCTTTCATATGGCATAGAAGTGCACACAGGTCATTAACAGCTTCTGGAAATACTTCTTCAATCAAAAAATAAGCCAAGATCCATAATTGTGAGACTTTTTTCTACCCAAGACAAAGATCTTATCCTAAGAAATGCCTGGGCAAATTCACCCATCAAATATAAAGATGCTCTAATCAGATTTGACAATGATTATGCTGTAAAAGTTTTTTCCAAAAGAAAAGAATTCTTACCAATAATAAAAATCCTAAAGAAGAAACAACTGAAAACGTATCTTTTGTTTCCAGCAAGATTGAGAATCTTTCTCCCAGAGGGAATAAAAATCTTTGAAACAGTGGATTCAGCAATAAAATCTCTCTCCAACAATAACATACTAACACAAGAAGAATCTATGAAGTGGACAAATAGCACACCAAAAAGGAATGCAGAAGTAAGCAACTGGAAGACTGTTGAACAAAAGAAAAAAACTGAAGGACAAATAAACATAAATGTTTTTTTACATGATGTTAAAACGTGAGCAGTGATTTCAGATTAACAAGCAAAAAAAAAATCAACTTCAGGTATGCCTTTACAGTTATTTACTAATTACTAATTGATTTATAAGTAACTGAACAAATTCAATCCTAAAGTCTTTTATTATTTACTTCTGTACTCTTTTGATAAAACATACAAGACAATATATAGAGATTTCCATATATAAAACATTTAGGGCATTAACAATTATAAATGTACTTCTACTGATATGTAAATATTTTAGATACAGTCTCATGGTAAATGCTTACTTAATGTTTAGATTTTAATATTATATGCCCTTCTAAGCAACGACAGGTTTAAATATGTTAAAAAAACATTCATAGGAATGAGCAGCTGAATATTTCTATTAATTCTATGTTCTACTACGTTTCGGAATTGTTATGAAAGTAACTACAACTATCTTTTTTTAAATTGCAAACAGTGCATAACAGTCACATGAACCTTACAGTGGTTATAGAAAGGGGGAAAAAAATCACCCTTTCCTTCCTGCCTGGTTCTCAAGTTATTTACAATGTTTATAAAGCAACACTAGCATTGCAGACATCAAATCCAGTCTGAAACGTCTCTCTGCTTAAGTACATTGTCCCTTAAAAACAGCATCATACCATCATGAAGCAGAGGTGACAAATGCAGAAATGAGCTAGCTTCTTAAAGCAACAGCTCTGTTATCATAACCACTTATTAATATATCTCTAGTGATGTATTACACTCTGCACAAGTGAATTTAATTAGTCCTTTTGTCAATTATGGGGGGGGGGGAGAGTTCTAGCTTCAGTTTAAAAAAAATGTGTTTATCTAGCCATCTAATAAAGTGCCCTCCACCAGTTTCAAACCTTTGAATATGTTAATTTAAGAAGTATGGCTTTGTTTTTTGTCTTCCTATTAATGGTATCTCACCTCATCCACATTACCTCGCAGATGAGTCAGTATTTGTTAACAAGACTGGCTTTGCGCAAAACTGCAAGCGCATTCTCCTTAGATTATATCTCAGACTCACCATTTCATTTTGACTTGCTTTTTATTAAAAACTGAGAGTATTGGACCCGTTGGTCCGCAGATGTGACAGTCCCTAGTCTTGCATGTTACCTCCAGTTTTGCCTTGTGTTTTTGATCTAATTTTCATAAACTGTACATTTTTTGTTAGAGTCTATTGGCAACTGCAGTCAATAGTATGTGTGTATATGTGCCTTCTAACTAGTAGATGCATTTGACTCTGTGAAACAGCTCACGTGAAAAAGGGGAGCCTGCCCCTCCATTGAGTGTCGTCAGTTTGGCACTTTGCATGCTGAGTCTGTTTTTTTTTGGGCTTTGTGGCTCTGGGATTTAGTCCCTGGCATGTGGTGTGGACTCTGGTGCATTTGCTAAAGGCATGATTGTGGGTTATGGCCATTGTGTTGTTCATCTTGGATACTTTCCTTGTTGTCCCTGCTGCCTTTCATAGTGGCTTTGCGTTGGTTGTCGGTTGTTGAAGACTGGTGAGATTTGTGTTGCTATGGCAACGTTGTGTCCTCCAACCTTGTCTTGCAACTGCCCCTCGTTAGTAATGTGGACACAAATTACTGAACATGCGTGAGCTACTCTGGGCTTCTCCCTTGCACTGTCTTGTAATTGGATAAAAGGTAGGCGGTGACAGTTTGAATGCCAGTTAAGAAAGGAAGCGAGAGAGAGATTTTCTTGAATGCATGATTATAGCTTTCTGCTGTGTTGTATTGGAGCTTGGAAAACATTGCTTGTGAGACCCTGTGGTTCTGAACTTACTTCCTAGTACAGTAGCTGTTTAAAAACAACGTGTCCTTATGTAGTTTTTTAGGTTTATTAAAATTAAACTTTTATATGTCATCCAAAGTGTTTTATTTTAAGAAAATACACATCACCTTATATCTATATGTTTGTATTCTACTGTTGATGCTGCAAAAACTTTACTTTTTGCTGATGTTAAGTTTCATAAAGAGGCTTGCAGAGCCGAGGTAATACTTGTTTTACTAATGTGTTTAAGTCTGCTGGTTGACAGGCTTAACTATTTCTGTTAAGTAGCTTTACGCTTCCTCTTACCAGTGGTTTTTTTTTTATTATTATTAATCATTTTTTTTTGTTTTTGAGGTACTGTTTATTTCGATCTCTCCTCAAACAGAGAGAGTTTTATCCTCGTAAGGAAAGAGGAACATGTGCAGTATGGTAAACTCAGTAATTGAAATACACAGGGCTCTATATTAAACAGTGTTAGTGTACTATATCTGTGCTTACTTTAGAGTCATGTGACACAAGCAACTGTTGCGACTGGTTTGGGGGTGATGGGGTCACAATAAATCTAGCTGGTTTTTGCCTGTGATAGTTGCCAACACTGCCTCCATTTAACACAATTCATGGAGTAGACAGTGCAAATGTATGCTATCTAATTATTTACAGCAATATTTAAAATATGTACCAGATTTTGGGTATTTATCCCTCATTAATCTTTGGCTTCATTCCCAATTATTGCAATAATAGGCTAACAGCAAAAAGAGATACTGCCAATATGGCTGGATGGAGTTTTGTAAATAATTATATGTTATTGGTGAATATTTATACAGGAAGCTTGTGTTACAATTCTATTAGAACTGTAATAAATCAGTTCTGACATGGTTTATGTTTGTATGTCAGGCTACTTTTTGTTTTATATATGAGTCTCAGGATCTGCATGAGTAGTCAGAAAATCTGCCCTTTAGTAATATAGATGTCTCTGGTTCCTTGAAAAGAGGAAATGGCTTGTTCCAAGCCTTGCTATTTCATTGGGCACACAGGCTCTTGATACTAAACTGCCAAGATGGAGAGACTGCTTTCTTGTACAAGACATCTGCAGTTATGTCACTAGAAAGGGGATTCCTATCATCATCTCTCACAATATTATGTTCAGAACAGAATGTGCAATAATTGCATAATGAAGTGATACTACTTTATTAACATCACTCTTTGTTCTTACACATGCTAATATACATTATGCCCCTAGCTCTAGATTTAATATATATCTTTAAAACTCCATGAATCTAGTATACTTATTTAAAAAAAAAAACAAACAAAAAAAAAAAAACAAAGCCATATATTACACTATCCAATTACTAATGGTTTTCATGGTTAAGATGTTTAATATGAACATTTTTCAGCTATGTCAAAGTACTTAGTTTCTAATAATAACTATTTGGATTAATAACAATGTTATCAATACCATTTGTAAGGACTTAGCCCTTTCTTTGTTGTTGATAGCTATTGGTCATTTGGCCCATACAACTGAAAGGGTGAAATTCATGTTATTTGACTTAGTAAGTATATAATTCGACTTTTAATTGAGATGTCCATATATTAAACCCAATAGGAACCTACATAAAGGCATTACGTTCACATAGCTTAATTGATCTAATGTTTAATTTGTTCTGTGATATTGTTTTATCTATTGATATGTAGATGCATTCTGAGACTCATTAACAACTGATTAGAAAACTAAAAATTTAAATGAATTCTAAATATATGTTATATCAGTAAACAGCAGAAATGCATTTATGATACAGACTTGATTAGTTTACTGTTTTGTGAAAGGAGGAAAAATGTGAACAAACTAAACTTCAATTGATGTAAATACAACAGCTGTTTAAATATATTAGAGGAATAAATTATTATATTATGCTACTTCTTCTCTGAAATATTTGCTTGAAGGAAAATGAATGAAGTACCCTATACAGAGACTACATAGTATAACTATCGAATTTTGAAATATACAGTTTAAAGTACTTTTTAATTCATTTATGAAATGTTTCTAATAATAATGATTGAACTATGACATATTCTACCTGGAAGAATATATTTGGGGGGGGGGTATAAAGATGTTCCTTAAATATACTCAACATTTTAATGCAGAAGGAAATATTTATTGAGAAGTTTATTACTAATGCTAATTTGTTCTGTCACATTTATAAAACAAAACAGATATATTTAAATGTATCTAAATCATTTGAGGGAGGGGGAGGAATATATAAATTAACTTGAAACCTGATTTAACTATTTACTTCAAGCTTCATATACAAGTTCTGGAACATCTTTATTATGATTCAAAAACAACTGCATTATACTGAATGTCATGTAAACTACTAAATGATTTTGAAGTAACAATGGATGATACATTTGAAATTTTGCCTTTTGAATCCTGCATGGAAAACAAACTTATATTTAAATTTAAATCATTATTACTATGCTAAATATGTTATAAAGAATTAAAGTTGTAGATAACAATATTTCCATATACATTATTATGTATTTATCTGCTAGCTGATTATATTCTTTTAAGTTATGTAAATAATATTTTATTGATTTTGAGGTCAAAGATAGCTTAATCTAAATACTATTCATGAGGTTAGAAGGTTTACTTGGATAGTATTACTAGCCAGGCAAAGAGGTACATTACCTCATAGTGATAAGGACTGTATTATATGAGTTGAAATAATAAATTTAGTAGTTCATTTGTTTTTTTATAATGGTTTGGTGTCTACAAGTAAAATACTCAATACATATATGAACAATACGAAATCAAAAATTTTTATAAAACAAAACCAAGAGACAAAGTTATTTCCATATACTGTCATATAAAACAGACAAAGTAAAATATGAAATGTTTATCCATAAATATTAATGGTCTGAACAATAGTAATAAGAGGAGGAGTCTATTCATATAAATTTACATAAACCACAAATAGTATTCCTACAAGAGACTCACTTGTTAGATATAGATATAAAAAGTATAAATATTAATAACTACACTGTGCTAACAAGCTCTCAATATAAACAAAAGAAAAGAGGGGTAGTCATATTAATTCGTAATGAAATCATATCTCCCAAAATAATCAACACCTATTATGATACATAAGGTATGTTGTGTCTAGTGTCTATGGAATTAAATAGAAAAGTATATATTTTAATAAATTTATACTGGATACCAGGACTTGGACTAGGAACAGTTAAACATCATTTTGAAGAAATAATTAATTTAACTAAAGGCAGCCTGATAATAGCAATAGATTTTAATTGTATAACAAATGATAAAGACACTGACTCAAAAACCACAAGAAGAAAATTACCTATATCAAAGGCACTTTTAAAATTCACAGACACAATGTGCTTAAACGACATAAATGATTTTGCCGATCCGGATTCATTAATTTATTTATTTTACTCTCATAGGTATAAAACCAACTCTAGAATAGACAGGATATATATATCTAATGATTTAATAACAAAAACAGATAAAGTTAAAATAATAAACTGCTCACTATCTATCTATATATATATATATATATATATATATATATATATATCTATATAAACAAAATCCCAAATATTAATTCTTGTTATTTTTCTGACTCTACCAATAGCCTTTACACCCGCTATCCTTGATACATTCCAAACACAAAAAATAAATACATTAAAGAAAAGGTCAATAAACTATCGGTATCAACTAGTAGAACAAGAGAAAGTATTAACTAATGATCAAATAATTAACAAACATAATATAAATAATGATTCATGGTTACTCCTGCAAAATTTAAGACAATATCTTATAAATAAAACTGAACAAATGCAAACAACAGTTAGACAAAATGTTCCTAAATTCATTGATTATTTTATTATACTCACAAAACAACCTTGTCAAGGAAAGGGCTACCTATCTAATATTTGTAAACTTATTAAGAAAACAAAAATTTATTATCCAGACGCATAATGGAATTATTATTTACAGATAAGCAACCACCCTCCTAATGAAGAAGAGAAAAAAATTATCTTAAGTTCCTCAAAAACAACATTATCAATATATTGGCAACTATTTACTTGGAGATATTTAAACAAAAGTTTTTATGCACCACATAAACTAACCAAAATATTTGCTAGTGAAAATCAATGTTGGAGATGTCAAATCAAGACAAGAGCTGACTGGCATCATATTTTTTATGAATGCAAATGTCTCACTCTGTACTGGGAAAAATATTAATTATTTTCTCCAAATTGCTTTTAATGATAATTATCAAATAACAAAATCAATGATTTTATTCGACTTTCCCATTCTGGATTGTGTGCCAAAAAAAGATTTCAAGATGCTATGGTCATTGTTGGTAGTAACATGCAAAATTATCACCATTCACTGGAAAAGTATGACTTCTCCCACATTTAAGGAATTTAGAAACTTGTCTTCAACAGTTGGACATATGGAAATATCTATACTGAAGAATAGAACAACCAGACCTACATCACTCTATAAGTCTTGGATGAAAATATTAGCAATATTTGAGAAAACAGACAAGGATCTATGAAATAACTTTTTGTTTCTTAACAATGTTCTTAAATATAAAAAAGCTTTTGCCTGTATAGACACTAATGTATATAGTTAATGTTTGCAGTTTATAGTTTGTAAAATTGTTTATATGTTTTCTTTCATTTTAAATTTATGTAATGTTTGATGAATTATCATATTCAAAAAATTAAAAAAAAACTATAGTAAAAAAACTGCAAGTTGTAGACAACCCCCCCCCCAAAAAAAAAAACAAACAAACAAAAAAGCAGATACCCAG
>NC_056744.1:1836761299-1836771299 GCF_019279795.1 Protopterus annectens
AATTTCTGAACCAGGCAATAGTAGATGGGGCAAAGGATAGGGAGGCTAGAGTATCTAGTAGTATGGTGTGTGAGACCATTCGAATGTCTTGGAGAGATCCAGAAATATGGCAGATGTGAAGTTATTATTATTCCTGTGTTGGTTAACTATGTTAGCAAAGGAAAGAAGAGCAGTCGTTGTGATGTGGCCGGAAGCCATGTCGTGTGGTGGACAGGAGTTTGTGTGTGTCCAGGAACTTCATGACTTGAAAGTAAATGCATTTCTCTAGAAGTTTAGAAAGGGGAGATAAAATGGCGACTGGACTGTAATCTGAGAAGTCGTAAGAATTTCCACCTTTATGAAGAGGGATGATGTATGATACTTTCCACAGCTGAGGAATATAGGATTATTGTATGGAGCGGTTAATGAGGATGGACACGGGGTAAGATATGGCTTTAGTGGCCATTTTTAGGAAGTTGGCAGGTAAATTATCAGCTGCAAGGGTGCTAGGTTTAAGTTTCAGAAGGAGTTTCTTAATTGATGAGATAGGAACTGTTAAGAAAGTTGGGGGAATGTTGTTTGGATGTTTGGTTGGTGAATATGAATGGTTATTTTTGGATAATTGGTTAGATAAGGCTAGAATAGAGACAGTGAAATGGTGGTTAAATTGAGAGGCTGTATCCTTGCCATTATTGGATGAGTTGGGAGTTATTTTTTGGATAATTGGTTAGATAAGAATAGCGACAGTGTATACCTGTACCTCAAAGTGTTAAAAAGGTTAAGCTTCCCTTGTTATGGTCTATTCTAGCAGTGGCTAGGAAAATAATAACCAGAAATTGGATTTCAGATACACCTCCTTCGTTCAATGAATTTAAAAATGTTATGAATATAGTGTGCCATATGGAAATAAACACAATTAGGTCAAGAACAACTAGAAAAACATCTTATTATATTGTATGGGATAATTTACAAAATTTGTTAAAAAAATCCTAATTTCAATAGCATGGTATTTTAGTTTAATTAATTGATCTGATTGTAGTGGATGTCTTTGTAAATACTTTAGTTGTTTTGTTGAATATTATAATAATACCTATTTTTAATTACTTGTATAAAATTGTTATGATATTTCTCTTGTATGTTAAAAAAATAAACCTGTTTTGAAAGAAAAAAAAAAGAATAGCGACAGTGAAATGGTGGTTAAATTGAGAGGCTGTATCCATGCCATTATTGGCTGAGTTGGGAGTTATTTTTGGATAATTGGTTAGATAAGAATAGCGACAGTGAAATGGTGGTTAAATTGAGAGGCTGTATCCATGCCATTATTGGCTGTGTTGGGAGTAGGAGTGGTAGTTTTGCCTGGTTTCAGTAAGGAGTTGATGGCTTGCCAAAATTTTTGTGGGTTTCTTAAGTGTTTTGTTTGGGCATTAAGGGAACAGTTCTGTTTGTCAAGTTTGGTTTGTCTTTTGGCTTGGTTCCTAAGTTGTTGGTAAGTTTGTTTGGATAGGGTAGTGTTTTCCATCTTCCAGAGTTTCCAGGCCTTATTTCCGGACTTTAGTAGGGCTCTGGTGTCCCTACTTAGCCATGGTGCATAGTTAGCTTTTATTCTGACATTCCTAGTTGGGGCAATACTGTTGAGGACATTGGTAAATGTACTGTTAAAGTAACTGACTGCTTGATCTAGTCCAAGGGTTAGTAGAGGTTCCCAATCACATTGCCTTAGAATTGAGTTAAGATCCTGAGGATTTAAGTTGCAGTCTTGCCGGATTTGCCTATGAACTATGGGATTGGGTAGGCTAGTGCATTTGCATAATAGGAATGTGGGGAGATGGTCACATAGTATCTGGTAGACAGCCTTTCTGGTAGTTTTGTTTGGAGCAGTTGACCAGTGTCCAATCGTGTATGGATTGTTTTTGTGATTTTTTTATCTATTCTGGTAGGTTTTTCAATGAGTTGTGAGAACCCATAGAGATTTATGTGGTTAGAGGGGCAGTTGGAATTGCAGGACAACCAGTCAGTATTAAGGTCACCTAGCAGAATACTTTCTTGTGGTAGATTATCTCTAGACCACTGTAAGATTTCCTCAATTATAGGAGAGTTGTTTACTGGTGGGATGTAGCAGCAAAGGATATTGATTTTTTTTGTTTTGTTTATGCAGAGAACTGAACCTAGTGTTTCAGCATTTTTGAATTTAGGTAGAGAGGTTTGCAGAGGTTGGAAATTTAGTGTATTTTTAAAGAGAATTGCTATTCCCCCTCCTTTTTTACCTGCTCTATCTAGTCTTAGTATATTATAGCCTCATGGGAGGATTTCTTCATTTTGGATATTTGATTTAAACCATGTCTCAGTAATGGTCAGTATGTCAGGATTGTAGTGGCCTATGAATGCATGCAGGTCGGGTAGTTTATTGGAATTGCATGCATATTACTAGTCTTAAATATTTATTCCAGAGAATATTATTTACAGGTTTTGTTCCATCAATATCTGGTGAATAGAACATAAATAAATATATACAGTTAGAATCCAAAATGTATTCCTCCAGCAGGAGAGCTGTAGGAGGCGGAAGTGATTTATATCTTCCTAGATAATGGTTTAGTACCAACAATCTAACCCCAGGTGGCAGTGTTGTCTTGTGTCTGGAAGGCAGTATATTAGGGAGGATATTAGGTGACAGAAAGCTAAAGTCAGACCTGGTGTGAATAGCTTGTAAGTAAGGCAGAATAAGAGGGCTCATAGAGTATTTAAAATGCAGTTGTGTTCTGTTCTGTTTTTGGCTGGTCTCTGAACCACACAATTCTGAATCAGAAGTGTTCCTAATTAAAACTGCATATGTTAGCTGGGTATAGTAGCAGAAGACACAAATTTACAGGTTTATTTATTTATTTATTTGCAGTTTGTTAACCGGGAAAGTCCATTGGGTCAAAATGACCCCATTTTCAATGGAGGCCCGGGGAGAAAAGCTCCATATACAATTATTACAAAGGTAATATCAACAAAGTTAAGTACAATTCAATTTTCAAAACTACTACAAACACAGTAATATAGAAGACAGAATAATAACATTTGAGCAAGGTGTTGTAACAAATCATTGAATGAAATTAAAACATAAGTATTTTGGAGTACATAAGTAGAATTTGGAGTGCAGGCACTTATGCACTCAGAGTTTCATGAGGTGAGAGGGAGGAAGAATTAGAGCAAGACAGTAGAGCAGTGAAAGGTGAATAGGGTGAGTTATGAGAAAGGAAAAAGGGAGAGGGAGTGGAAATGAAATTAAGGTTTTGAGAAAGTAAAAAATAAAAAGGATGGGGGAGCAGTAATTCTATAGAGAGAGTCAGGTGGGGTAAGAGCATGAGCATTCCCAGTGAGAAGAGAGATGGGAATGGAGCATGGTCTTGAAGGCAGAGTGGTTTTCAGTGATTCAAATGTGTGGGGGAAGTGAGGGAGAAAGACAGGAGAAATTGCCCAGGTGCACATAAGGGTTTGTACACTTTGAGGAGGTTCTGGTTACTGGACCTTAGTAGTTCAAATCTCTGTCTTCTTAAAAAAGTCTACATTCCAACCACGTGACAAAATGGTACCAAGAGGCCTTACCTCTTTTATGTCTTCATAGAAAAGGTACAGGATTTGCTGTTTGTTCCTTTCATTCCACCAGCCTTTCACATGTTCATACCATGAGCCCCAAGCAACTACAAAAGACAACGGTTGTGCATCAGTTCATCTGTGAGGGCTACACTTTAAACTGGTTATAGTTTCTTGTTATCAGGTTTCTGCTTCTTAATGCTACAGACAGTTCACTAGCTGGAAATCATTACATGATCACGCACTCCATCATGATAATCATCATTATCATCTTTGTACATACTCTTTGTACCAGACACATAGGCCCATATATACTAAGGCTCTTAAATGTAATCTTTCTAATCCTCATAGACCTCAAAGTCTTTGCACCCACAATAAATATCCTCAGAACTCTCAAAAGAAATTTACCAAAACAGCACCTACCACAGCACATACAAACAAAATCTCATGGCAACTCATCTTTTAAGGCCATAAGACTAATGATCAAACAACCCAATATTTTTGTCATAGGGGACTTCATTGTGAAGCACACAGATGTCCCACTCACCAAGCTGAGTAAAGAGAATGTCACTGTAAGTTGCCTGTCTGGTTTATATCTGACAAATCATGCACGCACCCAGGTCACTGTACCGTAAGTACCAATATGACTCAGTTATGATTCATGTGGGTATAAATGACCTGGGAAGTACCGCCCTGGAGTATATGGTGAGAAACATGACGAAGTTCTCAGAGTATGTGTCCCAAGCCAGTATGAACCTAGCACTGAGCAGCATTCTACATTCTCCAAGAATGATGTCACAAGTGTCCCAAGCCAGTATGAAACTAGCACTGAGCAGCATTCTACCTTTTCTAAGAATGATGTCACAAGTGTCCCAAGCCAGTATGAAACTAGCACTGAGCAGCATTCTTCCTTCTCTAAGAATGATGTCACAAGTGTCCCACACCAGTATGAATCTAGCACTGAGCAGCACTCTACCTTGTCCTAATATGATGTCACAATATGAACAGAAGATAATTGACTTTAACAATTGGGTTAGTTCTTGGTGTCATTCAACGTTGGTACAATATTTGTCAGCCTGGCAACGTATGGTTGACAGTCCATGCTGCTTTCTTAGGAATGGTCTGCAACTGACCCCTCTTGGCTTTTGAATATTGGCTACAAACCTTGTCAACCTCCATAGTGCTTTTTACTATCAGCCATCAGACTCTATAACACCTCCTGCCATCTTAGCACTTCCCTCACTACTGAAGGAGACCACATAGTGCCATGTAAACTCTTACCCATGTTTTTTCTCATCCATTTTATCTCTCTTTTCAGTGCAATATTAATCATCAGTGCAATTATCCTTTGTGAAATATGCTATACCTTAGCTAAAGTATTGTCTTGTTCAATACCCCCCATATCCTAGTGTCAGTGGTAATTAACACGAAAGGCTCCCCCTTTCATGTCACTACTATATGTGGTATCAAACTCATCTAACACTTTGGCTTTGGTCTACAGTGTACCTCTTTCAGGCATTACTGCTATATATATATATAGGTAACATAATTGAGTATAGTATCTGTCATACCTAATTATGTAACGTGTGCTTGGTCTATGTAGTGTGTCAATGTTTTTCTGAGCAGTTGTAACATAAGCAATTTCCTGTGGGTTCAATAAAGTATTTCTGATTCTGATTATAGGCATTGCCAATATGATAAACCTTAAAACATAGCAAAACTATCACAAGAACATCTAAAGATTTTACTGCTAAATACTAGGAGATTAAACAAGAAACTCCATCAGCTGCAACCTCTCCTCTCCCTGGAGAATGTAGACATTTGTTCATTTACTGACTCATGGTTTAAAGCCATGGAGAGCAATGCAGAAGTGCAGGGCTACAATGCCTTCCACATATTTAGGCCACCTACTGCACAAGAAGGGACAAAAGGTGGCGGTGTCTTAATTTACTTTAAAAACAATCACACCTCAAGGCTGGTCAAACAGTACGATTTGCAGTTGAGCTTCTCCCTGTCTGAATTACCATTGGCAAAGTCCCATATCATATCCTTGCAAGCTATAGATACCCCTGCATAACCCAGGAGTCCCACAACATATACTTAAATATATAGGAGATACACCCCGTTCAACCCAACACCATATTCATGGGTGACTTTAAGTACTCCTACTATAGACAGGGAATCATACACAAACCATAATATGCATGTCCAGAGATTCCTGTACGTTGTAATCAGAAATACCCTGGAGCAGCTAGTCTGTATGCTGACTAGGGGTGGAAACATCCTTGACCTGGGTGTCACAAACATGGCATAACATGCACCATCCCTGTGTACTGTCCTTAGTACTCAGGTAAGACCATGAAGCTGTCTCCTTTGAAATAAAAAAAAAAACCCAGAACCGCAGCTAACCCTTGAAGTTTTAAGAATCATTCTAAGGCAGGCTTCCTACTATTGAGTGACACCTTGGCAAAATTCAAAGTGCCCCACACTTGAGAATACCGCTTTATATGCAGTATTGTTCATGGAAACCCTTTAAAATCATATTAACAGTTGCACCCTTCAATAACGTGCAGGATTAAAACAAAAACCTAGTCATTCTGGTGGAATCACAACACCAATAGGCTGTACAATAAAAGGAAGAAAATTATGGTGAAAATTAGGAGGTGCAATGACAGACAAGGTAAAAACTCCCTCAAAAATCAAAACAAGCAGCTCATGGGGCTTAGCAAGTCTACCAAAGCCAACTTTGTGGTAAAAACAGCCTCCCAGGCCAAGGACAATCACAAAGTTTTCTTCAGCTCTGTCCACAGTCTCAAAGGCAGTACACAACAATGTATTCAATTAAGTGTAAATGAAGCCACCTGTACCGAGCCAGAAAGTATAGCATATCTACTGGCCAACAAATGTATCTCCAATTTTATGCCCCTCCAGACACCCCTTAGAAAATACTTACAAACATAACTGCCCTGACTATCACTAGGGAACAGATCCTCAAAGCATTCTCCAAGGCCGAGGACAATGAGTCATTGGGCCCAGATAACATCCAGGGATGTTCTTTAGTAGCATGAAACATGAACTATCTGGCTGACTAGAATCACTATTTGCCCACAACTTCTAAACAAGCTTTGTGCTAAACAAATGGAAAATTGCAACAAATGGACCCATGCAACTACTGACCTATAAGCCTGACTACTCTAATATGTAAAGTCATGGAAAAAATAATGATGGGTGTGTTAGATGAGGACATAGAAAGCCTACAGACACTAGATCCAACTCAGTTTGGTTTTGTTGAAAGCAGGACATGCCTAATCAGCTTGGTGGACCAAAGCAATGGATGAAGGCAAGATGGTGCACACTGCCTACCTCAACCATGCCAAAGCATTTGACACAATACCCCAGTCAGGCACTGTAAATAGGTCACTGAATGTAGCAGTAATCCATACATCACCTACTTGATATTCAACTGGCTTACAGACAGGACCCAAAAAGTTAGGCTGGGGGAATCTACCCCAACAGCAAGGCCAGTCGCTAGAAAAGTGTCTCAGGGTTCAGTGCTGCGGCCACCTCCTGTCTGGTATCTACTTCTCTGAATTGAAGACTAACATCAATGACCTCCGGCTGATGATTGCAAATTAGATACAGTCATTGATTTCCCCCCTAAAACACAAATGCCCCCCAAGAAGGCCAGACACAGACTAATAACTGGTGCCAGAGTCACAGTCTTAAACTCATGGCCAAGAAACGCATAATATATCTTTTGGTAAAACAGCCACCCCTGCAAATTATTGCATTGATAATACACCCCTAACAGTAGAGCCAACAGTCAGGGATTTGGAAACACATGTAGACAGTGACTTGGCCTTTGACCATCATGTGTTTACTGATGTGAGGAAATCATTGTCTGTTGCACAACTTATAAACAAGGGAACGGAATCCAGGTCCGAAACTGTCATTGTTCCTTTGTCCTCTGCTCTGATAAGACCAACCATTTAGTTTAACACCCCCTTCAGGATATACCTGACCAGACATATGTAACAACTGCAGTGTCTTCAGAGGTTCCTCACAAAAAGGAATACATGGTCTAGTAAAGAAGTCCTATACAGACTGCCTGAAAGCCTCAATCTTATGCTCAGTCCCTTATAGGCTGCTGAGAAGTGACCTCTACCTGGCCTACAAAGCATCTTCTATTGCATATCTGCAAAACAAATAACTTCAGAAACTTCTGATCCAAGGACGTAAACCTCACCAGCATGCTGGAGGAGCAGGTATGTGTCTCAGAGGCTACCCCTTCTCCGGAACAGGCTTTCCATCCATGTGAAGCAAATTTCTTTCCTCCACTTATTCAAGAAAAACTTGGATCAGTGGATGAGGAATCATAAATTTACCCCAGCTCAGGGATTTATGTCTCTATCAGACAGCAGAAGCTTCTAATGCTAGATCACTCAAGCCAATGTTTATATACCCCCCTCACAATATAAGGGGCCAATACCTTTTTAACATTTCTGGAAAGCATGTCTAGGCTTAAAACAGGCCCTTTTAAGGTCATTAGCCCAGTATTTTCCTATGATGCTATCCTATGATCTAATGATCCAGTGATCCTATGATCCTATTCTATCCTATGATCTAATGATCCAATGATCATATGATCCTATTCTATCCTTTGATCTAATGATCCAATGATCCTATGATCCTATTCTATCCTATGATCTAATGATCCAATGATCCTATGATCCTATTCTATCCTATGATCTAATGATCCAATGATCCTATGATCCTATTCTATCCTTTGATCTAATGATACAATGATCCTATGATCCTATTCTATCCTATGATCTAATGATCCAATGATCCTATGATCCTATTCTATCCTTTGATCTAATGATACAATGATCCTATGATCCTATTCTATCCTATGATCTAATGATCCTATGATCTTATGATCCTATTCTATCCTATGATCTAATGATCCTATGATCCTATTCTATCCTATGGTCTAATGATCCTATGATCCTATTCTGTCCTATGATCTGACACATTTGTTCCTGTAGACAGAAACCTGATGATTACTGGCATTTTGCAGAATTCCTCACACCCTCATTGGGATGTCATGACTGCCCAGTTGGGAGGTGATAAAGTCTCACTTCCTCTTCAGCCACCTGTCCTCTTGGCCATCTTGAATCTGCCCCAGAGTGGTACATTGTTTGACACCAAACTAACCTTTTCCAGTTTTCTCTCACCAGACAAGAGCAGAACTTGCAGAATGAAACTTATCAGGAGGGACTCTATAGATGACGACTTATGAGTTTAATACTAAGTTAGAGGCATGACCTGAAATGCAGTTATCTGAGTTGTGTTATCTGTATTCTTGGTCTACTCCCAAATAAAGGAAGTCCTTTTTGAAAGACCTTTTCCATGTGAAGTGTATCTTGCAAATATAATAAATTGGACTTATGAAAATTAATTGTGTTTAAATCCAAATTAGATGGAGTTTTATCTATTCATCATCTAACCAGGTAAGCAGGCTGGTTTATAGATCAATATAAATAGAACATGCACATGAATGTGTGTGTGTGTGTGTGTGTGTGTGTGTGTGTGTGTGTGTGTGTGTGTGTGTGTGTGTGTGTGTGTGCGTGTGTGCGTGTGTGTGCGTGTGTGTGCGTGTATGTGTGTGTGTGTGCGTGTGTGTGTGTGTGTGTGTGTGTGTGTGTGTGTGTGTGTGTGTATGGGTGTATTGTTAATTGAATGTCCTTTTTTCCAAATGCATTCTATTTGAGGTCTGTTTTATCAACAGACTTTAGTCATCAAAATAGATTGTCAACAGTTGTGTGAGCCTGCACAATCTCCAGGGTTGGGGAATATGCCCTTTCCCTGGGGACTGTACAGTTTCAGAGTTAGAATAAATAATTAGCAGAATATGAAAACTTGCATATTCTGAGATCCCAAAAATGTCAGTTGACTGGCTATGCTAAATAATTGCCCATATATACATGCACCTGTGTGTGTGTGTATGTGTGTGTGTGTGTGTGTGTGTGTGTGTGTGTGTGTGTGTGTGTGTGTGTGTGTGTGTGTGTGTGTGTGTGTGTAAGACATAACAATTTGTCAACAATGCATTTTGTCAAGCAGACAAAAAGGCTAGTAGTGCTAATGGAAAATCGGTGACTGCACATACCATGCTTTTTATGTTTTTTCTATGTGAGATTGCAATACAGTGGGGACTGAGGAAGTAGCAATCTTTCAATTAGTGCCAAACATAAAACCAGTCCTGTTGCACAAATCCAAATACCACACTAGGACAGTATGTTTAAGCGCTTTCCTCCACTTTTTATTGCATGAACTTCTTCAGAAACAACAAATTTTCCCTACCCAAACTTCCTTTTTATACCTTATTTCAAATGAGTTACAGGAAATGACATCAAAATCGTTATAATGAAATTAATAAATACAT
>NC_056744.1:1836776299-1837021299 GCF_019279795.1 Protopterus annectens
TGTTATTGTCTTTTAAAGACTGTTACAAGTTACCTCATGTAATACAAATATGTGACAATAAAATGGTAGTAATAATGTCAGAAAGAAGCACACGGGAGGTTTTGTTGCACAGGAAGGGAGCTGAAATGAGTTACACCTGCACTGACTCCTTCCAACTGTTCTACACCCCTACGATGACACTTAGACCCCTTAAAGATTCTGTAATTATGATGTCACTACTCACAGAGTTTTCAGTTTAAGCCCTGTTACGTAAATCCTTACCATTTCCTGATAAGAAAGTCTGGAAAAACTGTTCCCAGGTTCCGGGTTCGGGCATTGTCTTGCACATGCGACTGAAATGATAGTAAGACACCAGATTGTCTTTTGGATTCCTGGCGACATAGATGGTCTATAGAACAAGGAATGAAAAATAGATGTTAACACACCATTTGGCTGCTGTGGAGTAAAGAATTTAAAGTTTCAAATGAGCAGAGAGCTACTTTAGTGAGTATCAAGCAGTATGAGACATAGGGTTAGCCTACTTCACAGGACATTTATAATAGTAAAATGATAACACCTGACAGCAAACAAACCGCAGTAAAAATGCGATCCTTAGTGCAAATGATATAATATATGGGTGGGAAACAGCATACTGTTGCAGTGGTTTATAATAAAAATATGATTTTTTATCACAAAAGATATAGTATAAGGGTAGTGGACAGTATATTGCTGCAGTGGTCAGAATGGCTGCATCACTGTTTTTGGCTCTCCAGTTTGATTACCAGGTCATGCTTATATAGCTTGTCTCGGCTATCATGTCATTTAATTGATGTCTTCAGTTTCCTGCCACATCCAAGAGACGTACAGGTAAGAGACTTGATAATAGCCCCAAGGTCAGTCTGCTGCAAGCGTCTGGGTGTGTGTGTGTGTGTGTGTGTGTGTGTGTGTGTGTGTGTGTGTGTGTGTGTCTGTGTATGTGCACACTGATAGGAGAAAACTGTGCATACACATAAGCACGCATGCACATACACATGCAATAAATATATATATATATATATATATATATATATATATATATGTGTGTGTGTACATATATATATATATATATATATATATATATATATATATATATATATATATATATATTTACTGTCATAATTTCGAACATGTTTGTTGCAAGTACTTAAGTATTCGAAAAACATTGTTGAAATTTATGATAGCGACCAAGAAAAAGAACAAACAAAAAAAAATGTTTTTCGAACATACCACCACATCCGGTGTCATACAACACACATTTTGCAGGGGGACGAGCCGCCCTGGACCACCCAGACCACCTGCTACTTATATATATATATGTATATGTATACAAACTCCAAGATCTCACTACAGTAAGGGAAAGGGTACATTTCCCAATCCCTTCTATACTGCGATCTCCACTCAATATGCGAAATTCACAACAGCAAACGCCCAATAGCATTTGCTGTTGTGTATTTGGCATGTTTTTTTTTTCACATACAAAGCTGTGCAAACTTACTTTCGGTTAGCCATTGTCACGCACTTCAGCTGCGTTGGCACAACTATATATATATATATATATATATATATATATATATATATATAACTACTTCGAAATCATGTATGGAATGCACATTGCAGCGAAAGTGCACTTAATCAAAAGTGCATTTACACGAAGTTCAGTACAACGAACGGGCATTGTACTGAACATTGTGCAGTACTCACAGACCTGAGGGTTAGGGTACGAGTCATGGTAAGGGGATAGCCCATAGGGCTATCCCCTTACCATGACCTGTGCCCTAACCCTAAGGTCTGTGATGACTGCAGCGCAGTGAAGGACATAGCAATGTCCTCCACTATGGTGCGATAGTCACAAACCTTAGGGTTAGGGCATGGGTTAAGGTAAGGGGATAGCTTTACTAACTATCTCCTTACCCTAACCCGTGCCCTAACCCTAAGGTCCGTGACTATCGCACCATAGTAGAGGACATAGATTGTTTTTTGATGTCCTCCACTGTGCTGCGGTACTTTCGGTGAAGTGCACATTCACGGAAGTTCACTTTCGTTAAAGTAAACATTCGCGTAATTGAGGCTTCCTATTACAAGTTTGAAGTTATGAACTTTTGTTCTTGTAATAGGAATCCAGATATGCTCAGAGTTAGTCCAAAATGACACAAAATACACTGAACCCACAGACATTGCCAACATTCTGGCAGACAGGTTCAGTGCAAATTTCTCCGCCCCCTCCCCCCCAAAAGGAGAAATATCTATCCCAGCAGAGTGTAGCCTCCCTAACATCTCAGATGCCCAGGTGAGAGCCGCCCTCTCAAAAGCTAAAAACACAGCATCAATGGGACCGGACGGTGCCCCGGGCTGCGTGCTACATGAACTCCAAGAGGAACTAAACCCACACATAAGGCTGCTGTTTAATCTTAGCCTTACTACGGGATACGTACCCAAAGAGTGGCGTACAGCAACAATGGTCCCACTCCACAAAGGCGGTGCTTCTACGGACCCTGGAAATTACCGCCCCATAAGCTTGACGAGCCTGGTCTGCAAAGCTATGGAAAGGATCATTATGGAACTCATAAACAAAGACATTGGGGACCTACAGACATTGGATCCTACCCAATTTGGCTTTGTAAAGGGCAGATCCTGCCTTTTGAACTTGGTCAACTTTTTTGAAACAGTCACTAAGGCCATTGATGAGGGTAAGGCAGTTCACACAGCCTACCTTGACCTTGCAAAAGCCTTCGACACAATACCCCACTCGGGCATCATAGACAAACTCACCAGCTTAAATGTAAACCCATATGTCACAAGATGGGTTGCAAACTGGCTCAAGGATAGAACCCACAAGGTCAGAATTGATGGAGCCATGTCAGACTCTAAGCCAGTCACAAGCGGTGTCCCACAGGGCTCAGTCCTGGGACCCCTCTTGTTCGGCATTTATTTTTCTGAGGTGCAAGCAAACAGGAGGATTGTGGCTGACAAAGTTCGCAGATGACTGCAAACTGGGCGCCATAATTGATACTCCAGCGGACACAAGCATCCTTCAGAGAGGCCTCATAGAAACAGATAATTGGTGCCAGAGCCATGGCCTTAAACTGAACGCCAAAAAATGTATAGTCATATCCTTTGGGAAAAACAAGGTACCACAAATTACCACATAGGTGGTAATCCATTAAGTACGGAAGAGGTAATCAGGGACCTAGGGACCCAAGTTGACAGTAACCTCTCATTTGACACTCACATTTCCAAGGTGGTTAGGAAGACCTTCTATATTGCCCACCTTATCATGAAGGGATTCACATCTAGATCAAGAGAGGTCATTGTGCCCCTGTACTCTTCTCTTATCAGGCCCATGATTGAGTACAATGCCTCATTTGGGATGTATCATACCTGACAACTGCAGCATTGGAAAGACCCCAAAAGTTCCTCACCAAGAGGATAAAGGGTCTCAAACATATGTCATATGCTGCCCGGCTGAAGAAACTCCAGCTCTATTCAGTCGCATACCGCCTACTCAGAGGTGATCTATGCCTGACGTACAAGGCCATGTCCAATCCGGAATGAATGGACATGCTCCACCTCAGAAAATCCAAATCCATCAGACCTACGAGAGCAAGAGATTTGAACCTCAACACAGAAATAAATAGGACGTGCTGGAGGGACAGATTCATAACCCAGAGGCTCCCTACACTCTGGAACAGAATCCCAGTCCATGTTAGGCAGAGCCCCTCACTAACTCTCTTCAAGAGAAATCTTGACGAGTGGATGGGAGATCATAGGTTTACCCCGGGGGTCATCTCTGTGTCACTACTAGACAGAGGCACAATAAACTAAACCCTAAATGGGCGTAGTATTCTCATCCCAAGGGGTGGCGAAAGCCACACACACTCTGGCTAGGCTTATAAATACCCTAGGGCAGATAGCCTAGTACGAACCTATGAACCTATGAACCTATATATATATATATATATATATATATATATACATACATATACACCCACCAAACATGGACTTCCAGCACTTAAAATAAGCCTATATAACGCAAAAATCGTGCCACATTCCACTTGCTTATTCACTTGAAAAATTCGATAAATTCAATAAATATATCCAACAATCACAAGACTGAAATCTAATAACAAAGCCTCACAACTGCTCACAAACCGGTTTCACCAAAAAGGAGTCATCAGTGCTCAATGTATTACACGAAGTAATGCAGTTTTACTATTTAAGAAAAACAACTCTTAAAGTGACAGTCTCTATGAAATTATCTCTTTCAAGTGAGCCGCTGTAAATTCAGGACAACTACAATACATATCTTTTTTATTTAGACATAGCAATAATACATCCAAAATAAATTTTTTTATAGGTTCATAGGTTCATAGGTTTATACTAGGCTATCTGCCCTAAGGAATTTATAAGCCTAGCCCAAAGTTTTGTGGCTTACGCCACCCCTTATATGAAAAAATACTGTGCCCATTAGTTTGTTGTGCCTCTGTCCAGCAGTGACACAGAGATGATTCCCGGGGTAAACCTACAATCTCCCATCCACAGGTCTAGATTTCTCTTGAACAGAGCCAGCGAGGTGCTCTGCCTCACATGGACTGGGATTTTATTCCACAGCATAGGGAGTCTCTGAGTGATAAATCTATCCCTCCAGCACGTCCTATTTATATCCATGCTAAGGTTTAAGTCGCTTGCTCTAGTGGTTTTGGTGGATTTGGATTTTTTGAGGTGGAGCATGTCCATTAATTCCGGGTTGGACATGGCCTTGTATGTCAGGCACATGTCACCTCTGAGCAGACGGTATGCGACTGAATAGAGCTGGAGTTTCTTCAATCTGGCAGCATATGACAGATTTTGGAGTCCCTTTATCCTTTTGGTGAGGAACTTTTGGGGTCTCTCCAATTGCTGCAGATGTCGGGTGAGATACATCCCGAATGGGGCATTGTACTTGATCATTGGTCTGATAAGTGAAGAGTACAGGGAACAATGACCTCACTAGATCTGGATGTGAATCCTTCATGATCAGGTGGGCAATGTAGAAGGTCTTTCTAACCACTTTAGCAACGTGAGTGTCAAAAGAAAGGCCACTGTCAACCTGGGTCCCCAGGTCCCTGATAACCTCTTCTGTGCTTAGTGGATTGCCACCTATATGGCAGCTTGGGGTTACCTTGTTTTTCCCGAAGGGTATGACTATACATTTTTTTGGCATTTAACTTCAGGCCATGGCTCTGGCACCAGCTATCTGTTTCCGTGAGTCCCTTCTGAAGGATATCCGTGTCCGATGCACTTTCCACTATGGCGCCCAGTTTGCAGTCGTCTGCAAACTTTGTCAGCCAAAGTCCTCCCATGTTGGCCTGTACTTCTGAGAAGTAGATGCCAAACAATAGGGGGCCAAGGACCGAGCCCTGTGGGACACCACTTGTGACCGGCTTGGAGTCTGACATAGCGCCAGCAACTCTAACCCTGTGGGTTCTGTCCTTAAGCCAGTTTGCAACCCATCTTGTGACATATGGGTTTACATTTAAGCTGGTAAGTTTTTCTATAATACCCAAGTGGGGTATTGTGTTGAAAGCCTTTGCAAGGTCAAGGTAGGCTGTATGGACTGCCTTTCCCTCATCAATGGCCTTGGTGACTGTTTCGAAGAAGTCGACTAAGTTCAAAAGGCATGATCTTCCCTTGACAAAGCCAAACTGGGTCGGGTCCAATGTCTGCAAGTCCCCTATATCTTTGTTTATGAGCTCCATTATGATCCTCTCCATAGCTTTGCAGACTAGACTTGTTAAGCTTATGGGGCGGTAATTACCAGGGTCCGTAGAGGCGCCGCCTTTGTGGAGTGGGACCACAGTTGCCGTACGCCACTCCTTGGGCACGTATCTTGTGGTAAGGCTGAGATTAAACAGCTGCCTTATGTGCGGGTTTAATTCCTCATTTAGCTCGTGTAGCACACAGCCGGGGACACCATCCGGTCCCATTGATGCTGTGTTTTTAGCTTTAGAGAGAGCAGCTTTCACCTGCGCATTTGAGATGTCCGGGAGGCTACACTCGGCTGGGATAGTTATCTCTCCTTTAGGGGAGAGGGGTGAAGTTTGCACTGAACCTGTCTGCCAGTATGTTGGCAATGTCTGTGGGTTCAGTGATTTTTGTATCATTTTGGACTAATTCTGAGCATATCTGGGAGTTTCCACCCAGGTTCCTAACATAGCTGAAAAAGGCCTTATGATTGTCCTTTGAATCCATGGCAATTTTTCTCTCAAAATTGGCCTTAGTTGATTTTATGAGTGCTCGTATTTTTTTACTAATAATGATCAAGGGTGACTTCCCTTTTATGGATTTTGTTCTTTCATGTAATAGCTTTCTCTTCTTATTGTAAAGTTTGTTAATGGCTGGGGTCCACCAGACTGGACGTTTGCCCTTTGTGGAAAGAGTCTTGGTTTTATTTGGGATTGCCTGATCCATGCAGTCCTGGAGGTGTTCATAGAAGGCATTTGTAAGGGCTTCCGCAGCTTGGGTTGTGGTTTCCACTGGCTCAGGGGCCTTGAAGGATACCACACCAGTCTTGAGTAGTGTGAAGTTTGCTTTAGAGAAGTTCTTCACTATGGTCTTTTTTGTTTGGGGTGGGGGCGGGATGTGGATTTCCAGTGAGATTAGTTTATGATCAGATCTCACCAATGAGGGATATACTTCCAGTGTGGAGCATTTTGTCCCCATGTTTGTGACAATGAGATCTAGTATATTTTCTCCTCTCGTGGGAACAGTGACTAGCTGTTCCATGGCATTTGAATTTATGAACTCCAGGAACCGTTGGGCTAGAAAGTTAGGGCTTGAGTAATGTTCCCAGTCTATATTCAGTCTATATTTAGGAATTTTCATTCAACCCCAGTTTGTATAAAGCCCCAAATTCACAATCCATATCCTTTCCTTGAAGTCCAAGATCTTATGTTTTCTTAACAATGAAAGCCCCTCACCCCTCACCTTATCAATCTCCACAAAAATATAGGCTTGTTTTGAGTGCTGGAAGTCCATGTTTGGTGGATATTTTCTATTCTATGCACCTTATCGGTCTGAGCACCATTTGTTGTTGGACAGTATATATATATATATATATATATATATATATATATATATATATATATATATATAAAATGAATAATCGCCATGAGTTTGCTTGAAACACAAAACATCGAACAAACCCACTGGAGATTACCATTAATTACCACCAAAATAATTGTTAAAAAAAGTAATGGCAAATGTATGCCAATAGGTTACATTTGTGAATACGAAAAGTAAAACAAAAAACAGCTTTTTATATGGAGGGGGGGCTCTGCCCCCCCCCCCTGCACACCCTCAGAAATTAAATATGCAAATTCTAGAGTCATACAAACTTGAAAAATGGGCAAAACCTCTTGACTTATGTAATAGTGGTTATAATGGACTTTAACCATTATATAATTTGACAGGCTGTACTAGAGTTGGAAAACACAAGTTTCACCATGTGATAGAATAGAATACATACACCTATAAATTGTATAGCGTAAATATATATATATATATATATATATATATATATATATATATATATACTATGTAGATATGTGTTATATACATATATATAGATATATAGATGCAGGTCTATGACAACCCAGCCACTGGGGATGCACAAGCCAGTGCATTTCTTTGTGCCGGTCCCAAGCCCGGATAAATGGGGAGGGTTGCATCAGGAAGGGTATCCGGAGTAAAACTTCACCAAATAATTCATGCGGACACCAGTAAATATTTCCATACTGGATCGGTCTAGGTCCGGGTTAACAACGACCACTACTAGTACTGTTAGCCAACAGGGTGCTGGCGGAAATTGGGCTACTGTTGGCCGAAGGAGGAGAAGAGGCGGAAGGCATGGCCAAAGGCAGGAAGAGAGGAGAAAGACTGGGACTGTGGTAGTGAGGGTCGGAACTTTGAATGTTGGCAGTATGACTAGTATAGTGAGACAGCTAGCTGATATGATGGACAGAAGGAAGGTTGATATATTGTGTGTGCAAGAGACCAGATGGAAAGGGAGTAAGGCTAGGTGTATCGGAGGTGGGTTCAAATTGTTTTATCATGGTGTGGATGGGAGGAGAAATGGCATAGGAGTTATCCTGAAGGAACAGTATGCTAAGAGTGTTTTGGAGGTGAAAAGTGTGTGGTATAGAGTGATGTTTATGAAGCTGGAAATTGATGGTGTAATGATGAATGTTGTTAGTGCATATACTCCACAAGTTGGGTGTGCGATGGATGAGAAAGAAAAATTTTGGAGTGAGTTGGATGAAGTGGTGGTGACTGTACCCAAGAGTGAGAGACTGGTGATTGGAGCAGATTTCAATGGGCATGTTGGTGAAGGGAACAGAGGGGATGAGGAAGTGATGGGTAAGTATGGTATGAAGCAAAGGAATGCAGAAGGTCAGATGGTAGTGGATTTTGCAAAAAGGATGGACATGGCTGTGGTGAATACGTATTTTAACAAGAGGGAGGAGCATAGGGTGACATACAAGAGTGGAGGAAGATGCACACAGGTGGATCATATCTTATGTAGGAGGGCCAGTCTGAAGGAGATTTGAGACTGTAAAGTGGTGACCGGAGAAAGTGTAGTTAGGCAGCATAGGATGGTGGTTTGTAGGATGATGCTGGTGATCAAGAAGAGGAGGAGGAGTGTGAGGGCAGCACCAAGGATCAAATGGTGGATATTGAAATAAGGTAATTGTGAGGTGGAGTTCAGGGATGAGTTAAGACAGGCACTGAGTGGCCGTGAAGAGTTACCAAATAGCTGGGTAACTACAGCAGAGCTAGTAAGGGAGACAGCTAGAAAGGTGCTTGGCATGACATCTGGACAGAGGAAGGACGACAAGGAGACATGATGGTGGAATGAAGAAGTACAGGAGAGTATACAGAGAAAGAGGTTGTCAAAGAAGAAGTGGGATTGTCAGAGAGATGAAGAAAATAGACAGGAGTACAAGGAGATGAGGTGCATGGCAAAGAGAGGTGGTGAAGGCTAATGATAATGCATATGGAGAGTTGTATGAAAGGTTGGGCACTAAGGAGGGAGAAAAGGACCTGCACCGATTGGCTAGACAGAGGGACCGAGCTAGGAAAGATGTGTAGCAGGTAAAGGTGATAAAGGATAATGAGGGAAACGTACTCACAAGCGAGGAGAGTGTGTTGAGCAGATGGAAAGAGTACTTTGAGGGGTTGATGAATGAAGAAAATGAGAGGAAGAGAAGGTTGGATGATGTGCGGATAGTGAATCATGAAGTACAATGGATTAGCAAGGAGGAAGGAAGGACAGCTATGAAGAGGATGAAGAATGGAAAGGCTGTTGGTCCAGATGACATACCTGTGGAAGCATGGAGGTGTTTAGGTGAAATGGCAGTGGAGTTTTTAAACAGATTATTTAATGAAATCTTGGAAAGTGAGAGGATGCCTGAGGAATGGAGAAAAAGTGTTTTGGTACCAATTTTTAAGAATAAGTGTGATGTGCAGAGCTGTAGTAACTACAGAGGGATTAAACTGATCAGTCACAACATGAAGTTATGGGAAAGAGTAGTGGAAGCAAGGTTAAGAAGGGACGTGATGATTAGTGATCAGCAGTATAGTTTCATGCCAGGAAAGAGCACTACAGATGCAATGTTTGCTCTGAGAGTGTTGATGGAGAAGTACAGAGAAGGTCAGAAGGAGTTGCATTGTGTTTTTGTAGACTTAGAGAAAGCATATGACAGAGTGCCTAGCAAGGGGTTGTGGTATTGTATGTGGAAGTCGGGAGTGACAGAGAAGTATGTAAGAGTGGTACAGGATATGTACGAGGGTAGTTTGACAGTGGTGAGTTCTGCGGTGGGAGTGAGGGATGTGTTTAAGGTGGAGGTGGGGTTACATCAAGGATCAGCTCCAGAATATATGTGTATGAATGAGAGGGAGGATAGAGGAATGGTGAGGATGCAAGGAGTAGAGGTGCCGAAGGTGGATGAGTTTAAATACTTTCTATCAATAGTTCAGAGTAATGGCGAGTGTGGAAGAGAGGTGAAGAAGAGAGTACAGGCAGGATGGAGTGGGTGGAGAAGAGTATCAGGAGTGATTTGTGACAGATGAGTACCAGTAAGAGTGAAAAGGAAGGTCTACAAGAGGGTAGTGAGACCAGCTATGTTATATGTGTTGGAGACAATGGCACTGACAAAAAAGCAGGAGTTTGAGCTGGATGTGGCAGAGTTAAAGATGTTAAGATTTGCACTGGGTATGACGAGGGTGGACAGGATTAGGAATAAGTATATTAGAGGGTCAGCCCAGGTTGGAAGGTTTGGAGACAAAGCCAGAGAGGCAAGATTACATTGGTTTGGACATGTACTGAGGAGGGATGCTGAGTATATTGGGAAAAAGATGCTAAGGATGAAGCTACCAGGTAACAGGAAAAGAGGAAGGCCTAAGATAAGGTTTATAGATGTGGTGAGAGAGGACATGCAGGTGGTTGGTGTGACAGAGCAAGATGCAGAGGACAGGAAGAAATGGAAACAGATGATCCGCTGTGGCAACCCCTAATGGGAACAGCTGAAAGAAGATGATGATGAGATGCAGGTCTATGACAACTGGATGAACTACCAAAAGTTTGACCACATTGAAAGAATACTCTGTTCTATGTAGTATATACTGTCTTTTCAAACTATGGCTAGCATGATTATTAGCTTGAATAAAGCTGCAAGAATGATATGAAATATAAAGGGTTAATTTAGAAGTAGTATAACTGGAAAAAAAATTGTAAGTGTGCTGGCAAGCATATATAGCATAGTTAGATTTTTGGCATCCATGTGAAGGAGTATGTTATTGAGAAACAAAGTCTGTAAAAATAACTGCACAGATGGCAGCTGGGAGGACATCAGTGAAGTAAAGAGATGTAATATCAAGCAAGATAAAGTTGGAACATCAGATAGTGCTGGAACACCACGTTTCAGATAACTGAGTTTCCTTGGACCACCAAACTTAAATCAACGACAAATCATAAATTAGAAGAACAAAGAAAAACTGTTATTTATTTTTTATTTATTTATTTTACATTTGTTAACCGGGAGAGTCCGACTGGATACATGTACATTTTCAACAGAGGCCCGGGGAGAAAAGCTCCGGGTACATAACAGACATATGAACATTGTTAATGCAAAAAAAAGGAAGATGGTTGAGTTCTAATACAATATAAAGATACATTACATCTTGGGAAAAAAAATAACAGCAGCATATAAAAAAAACATAGGTCAATTACAAAGGTGAGGCACCTTGTTAAAAAGCGGTTAAGGATAGTGAGGTAAGAGAAGGGTAAATGATAGTGGTTAATCAGGTTTGGAACAGGGACATTGCCAGAGAGTATTGAGATGGGGTTTAAGCTTTTTTTTGAATTGTAGGAGTGAAGGTTCTGAGGTGAGCATGGTCGATAGGGAGTTCCACATTTTACCTACAAAGTTTGAGAATAGAGAATCCCCAGCAGAATTATTGGCTTTGGTAATTTGAGCTAAGATCTTATTGGAGGAGCGTAAAGATTGCAGGTTAATATAGGGGTGAATGATGTTTTTCAGAGCTGGTGTTTTCTCTGGGTGATACAGTATCTGGTGAGCCGTTTTGAGTTGGTTGAAATGGAGTTGGCTGGAAAACTCTAACCACCCTAGTTGCTTCAAGTTAGTGCAGTGGTGCGTTCTAAAGGTGGAATTTGTGGCAAATCTAGCTATGTGATTGTAACAAGAAGCAAGTTTGTTAAGGGTTGTCTTGTTTAGGTTTGTAAAAGGGGAGGCATAGAAAAGAGTTGATAGTAGGTGTGTGCTGGCAATTGTAATTTTAGCGTGAGGAGTGAGAAAGTGTTTTACTTTATAGAGAGAGCCAAGCTTTTTATTGACGGTTTTGATGGTTAGATTGAAATGGGTGTCAAATTTAAGGGAGTTATCAATGGTAACACCTAATCGCTTTGTGTGAGCTTCTGGTGATATAGTGATTCCATTGGAGGATGTAATAGAGAAGGTGGGGGGAAGAGTCTTGTGAGTGGGTGAGAAAGTAAGTAGTTTTGTTTTGTTGGGGTTGAGAACTAGTTGACGACTTGAGAAAACATTTTTCTATTAGGTTGATGGTATCTTGGGTTGAAGCAGTGAGGTCTGCCAGGTTGGAGGCAGTGCAGATGATGGTCGAATCATCTGCATATTGAATGCATGTGGCATAGGGGGTGATTGTGGGCAGGTCATTAACAAAGATGGGGAAGAGAAGAGGGCCAAGAATAGATCCTTGGGGAACTCCAAGTGTAACAGGTAGGCATGTGGATAATTTGTCCTGCCATAGAACAGCCTGTTGCCTATTGGACAGGTAGGATTGGAACCATTTCAGCGTGGAATTGCTGAGTGATAGTTTTTTTAATGTATGGAGGAGTTGAATGTGGTTCACCATATCAAAGGCCTTGGAGCGGTCTAAGAAAAGAGCAGATGATAGTTTATTATTGTTTCTGAAGTTATTGATGGTATTAGAAAAGGATAGTAGGGCTGATGTGGTACTGTGATTTGGCCTGAAGCCATGTTGGGAGTTGGCTAGAATTTTATTTTTGGTGACGTGTTATACAAAGATGTTATACAAAGAAAGAACTGTTTTACATCAGACTTTGAGAAAAAATATCAGACCTTCTGGTATAAATGTGACTGTGCATAAAAAAGCTTTGGGTATTTGCCATAGAGACCTGACAGCATCTGTGCTACATGCTTATAGGTTTGAAAAGAATGTGAAATGTGAAAGTAAAGCATATTAACTGAAACAGCTTTCTTCGTGTATTTATTGTACTCAGTACAATACAGTAATACGACTAGTTGATTGCAATAAATAGTTAAATGAACTGTGGTATGCATGCATGTAAATGCAAGTAACAACAAGAAACCAACAGGAGGCAGCATAGAATTCTTCACACATTATAATAAAAAAAATATCTCACATTTTATGCACCCCTCACTCCTTGCAGCTTCTATATGCCATGTCAAAGATTGTACTACAGTTTGAAAAGGGCAAATTCCCAATCAGAGATGAAGCACACAGCACATGTCAGCAAAATGTGGTGACTGTATTTTGTTGATCTGGAGAAGTAGAGGGTGAACAAATCTTCTGGCAACAAAGTACTGTAGAAGTAAGCAGATTTTATTTACAAACAACATACAGCAGAGTCAGGAGAATCATAAGTGCTGGAATCAGCACTTCACAAACCCTCGCTTTAGGTGGTTCCTTTGGAATATTTTCCAATACAATTTACACTTCTTAGCTGACGGTTACTTTATCCAATTTTTTTTCTATCTACATGACAGCTCAGAGTGTCCCACCCTTCTGCAAACTTCCTCGTCTCTGACCACATACTTGCCACACTCTCCCATCCAGTAAATTTCCTTATGTATTTTGAAAAAGACAAAGGTATTCTGAGTTTAGCTGATACAGAATATAGTAAACTTAATGCACAGGCAAAAATGCAAGGAGACAGCTGAAACTGTATGCGAGTCAATTTCTCAAGGTAAAATGCAGTCAAGAATTTTACATTTGTCTACAGAAAAATGCAGAGGATTAAAACCAATGAAGCAGACATTTGGGTTAATGTCAGCACAGAGCATCAGCTGGAAAAAACATGAAAAGGCTGCAGTACCTAGAAGCACGAACACTTAAAATTAAGAATTTGTAGCATAACCATAGCTTTCTACATATATACAAATAAAAAAATGTGCACAAAAAACCTTTAATACACTTGAATAAAAGCTAAGCGGTTTCGTTCTAGAGTATCAGAACTTCATCAGACAAATTAAAACACAGCCCTGTATACATTTAAATACTCTAGATAAATCATGTGATCCAAATTCAGGACATGCAGCCTGCAAGAACAGTGTTTTTTCGAGATCTGTGTTTCATGGATATTTTTTTGTTTTTTTGGGGGTTTCATTGTTTTGGTGATTTGAGGTTCCCTGCATATATACCAATGAACACGTTACCCAATCATCTCTTTATTTTGGGATTTTGGCTAACTAAAGTAATTAGGGTTCACAGCAATGATATGTGTCTCAGAGGATGCCCATGGTCTGGAACAGGCTCTCCATCCATGTGAAGCAGAGTTCACCCCTAACCCTATTTAAGTATAACCTTGATGGGACCTTGATGGGAAATCAGAAATCCCCCCCAGATCTAGCATCCATGCCTCTAATAATCAGAGGCTAACAGTAATGCCCAAACTAACATATCCCCCACATGAACACTAGAATCTTCCTAATTGACATACCCTCTCCTAATAAATGTCCATAACACATAAGGACACATAGGGTTGGATTGCATGTAGATTTTGTACCTTACCCAGACAATGTAAATGTGGAAATGTAGCTACAGTAAGCATGGCAACCTAAGCACTTATTGAGGTGGTATGAGATACTATGGGTGGCATCAAGCTTGATTAGGACTATACCGCTGGTCAGTCAGAGCCAGCCTAAGGCTGTGGTGGCTACTCAGTGATGAGTTCTGCCTTTGAGAGCAGGGATACTTGGACATTTGTAAAAACTGAGGTGGCACAATGTAGAGTCAGTCATAAGGAAAAAGCTACAGGCAGTAGTAACGTGAACCTCATCACTGAGAACAATCTTCATTCTTCATGGAATGACACCTTTTTGATTTATATTCTCCACATTTTTGTTCATGGTTTGGTCACATTTAAAGTGCTTATTTATAGCAGCTTCTAGCAGCTTGGTCCAGTCTACAGCCTCAGTAGACATCAGCTAATTGCCAAACATCAGTGTCCCATTCTTTGATCTAAGGCTCATACTTGAACTTAAGACCTGCCTAGATAGTGACAATCATTATGACAGCCATGGAGGAGTTTTGTGCCACCTGCCTTTATCTAATCTTCAGTCCTGCTACTAAGGGTAGAGTACCCTCATTCTGGAAGCCCAAGGGTTGAGCTTTAGACTGTCCAGAAAAGAGACAGCCATGTTTAAGGATTGACCAAGACTATCTCCAACTTGAATTACTTGGACCTCCAGACCCTCAGTGGAAGCCACACCTCCTGCTAGATGTTCTTTCTATAGCCTGAACCCCACCTCCTGGTGACTTATATAAACACCTATGTCACAGAGGCTTCCTATGGTCCCTACCTATCTGTGCCACCATGCACCTACATACACGAAAACTAGGGCTACCATAAGCAGCTTGGGACTACCAAGCCCATATCCCTCTAGTCTATGACTACTGGTTTACTGCAAGCTTCTTGTTTCCAAGGGGGGGAATCAGCAGACCAGGAACAGCCACTCACTCACTCCCATCATCCTCTGCCTGGTTCTTCCAGTGCCTAAACCACTAGCTGAACCCTTGTCTGCTGTGTCACAGTCAGGTCTCCCTCCCTCTGTGCCATGCCATGAAAGTGTGGAAATAGGCATAGTCTTCATGAAAAGGGTGTGAGACTGTGGCAGTGGGCACCTTCTGCATCAAAATGCTGTATTAGGTCATCAATATGCAATGCTTTTTGATAGCAACATGCATCTCCTGGAGCATCTGGTTCTCTGGTGAGGATCTCTTACAGATGCCAAATGTTTAAACTTGTTTTCAATGAGATGATAGTCAGGCCAAGGATGCCCTAAAAACAGATGACAAGGTGGACTCCTTCATGCTTTTCATCCATTTCCTCTAGTTTTGAGATTCATCTAGAAAACAAAACGTCTGACAGCCAAAGTCATTCTCATATCTCCAATTTGGTGCAAACAAACCTGAATCTCATAGCCCCACTCCAAGTGCTCCAGATTATGCAAAACGCTCCACATTCGGCCATAACCAAACCCACTGTTCTGCTGTTCTGCATTGAACAGCTTTGGCTCCACTACATGGCTTTTGATTGGTTAGTATACCACAATAAGTGCCAATTGGCATCGCTATATACAAACTAATCAAATAGCTGCTCCGCTGTTCCACATAAAACAGCATTGGCTGTGCCACACGGTTTTTGATTGTTTTTATACCACAATTACAGCCAATCATCATTGCAGTATACAAACCAGTTGAGAGCCAATGAGAGCTCCCAAATACATGACCAATTGCGTACCAGGAATGGTTTTCATGCCAGTATGATGCATTTAGCACAAATAAATAAATAATGTGAGTTGATCATACCTCTCCACCTCTTAGCGCAATAAATCTGTACAAAGCTTGACATGATGGGGGAACAAAGGCCAAAAAATAGGGACACATTTTAAATATTGCTTAGAAAGTTGATAGAATGACAAGATTTGTCTTAGCATGTATTTTTCTGAAGAATATGAAGTCCAAACCTCAAATGTATCTCATTATTTAATGACTCCACGACCGGACTTCATCAGTTTATATAACAGGCTGCACAGAACAGGGAGGTGTATACAAGGAACTGCATTATTCTGCTTAGTGAACAAGCAGTTACATGTTCTATCCTGGGGATGTTTAGTACATGTTATTCTGGAAGGTTTGAATATTTTGTGTACTAGTGAATGACACAGAAGTAAACAGTCAAAGGACACATTTGACGCTGGCTTCAAGGACACCCTTTACATTTTTTTTAGATGAGAGTTTTATCTCTTCTTCCCCATGTCAGCATGACTCCCTTGACCTCTGTTTCTTCTTAGTGCCACAAACTATTCAAGTATAACTTCACATGGGCATACCTCTCAACTGCCCAGTTTTTCATAGAATGCCCAGATTTTTGCTTTATGTTTTTGGTCTGCTCCTAATAAATGTTTTGCTTTTCTGGCAAATCACTGGAATGATCTGAGGACTGAAGTCACTAAATAATGACATACATTTGAGTTTCAGACTTCAAATCCTTCAGAAAATGTATGTTACAACGAACCCTGCTGCTCCAGCAGTTCTCTAAGTTTATAAGAACAATATTTAAAATCTGTCCATATTTTTGGGCCTTTATCCCCCATTTTGTTGGGCGTTGTCCAGATTCATTGCACTAAGAGGTTGAGAGGTGTGCACCTGAGTGTTTAGTCCCTCCAAGGTAGGGTCACTAGCCTCCATGGTCTTGGTGATAGACGGATACTGCTAAAGTACAGAGAGTCTGAAAGCCTCCACTGTTGCTGACGGAGGAGGCTTGTCACATTGTATCTCTGTTGCTGATGGAGGAGGCTTGTCACATGGTATTGCTCTGGTTCTCCTCCACATACTTGCAACATTAAGGAAAGATGTACTGCACAGAGTGCCTAGCAATGTACATCTGTGTCTCTTTATGAGTTGTGACCATGGTACAACCCTCTTTTCCTTCCAGATATAATCTCTGCATGATCTCCAGCATCCACGGAGAAATCTCCTTTGAAGAATGTACCCAAACATATGCTCTCTATTTCCCTCAGAGAAAGACAAGCAGGCATACGCATTGCTACTCCTCTTTACTTCCTGTGCCAGATCTCACAGGTGACTGAGCCACCAGCCAGTCTCAGGTCACCTGAGTCATAGTCAGGACTTTTATCTGTCTATACCAGATGAATTGACATTCTCTTTCCATGTGCAATGTGTTCGATTTTAATGAATAGGCAAATATAAAGACCATTTTTTTGAGTGTTTAGCCATATGAAGAGGAAGACAGAATGGAACTGTATCGGTCTCTCAGTATAAAAACACTCAGCTCTTTATTAGCAGTTAAAATGAACTAAGAACTGGACTGCTGTGATCTTAAATTGCCAAAACATGCCATAGATGCTGCTATGGAAGCCAGCATACAGTAAGTGTACATCTGATGCATCTAACATATGACAGGATGCTTTCCTTGCACTTAGTGTATATATGAAATCAACAGTTTCTCTACGTCACATTTAGTATAAAAGAATCACCAGCAACAACCAAAATTATTTTTAAACCACAGAAAAACAGCTAACAATCCTGCCAAGGAAGTCACTGTTGTTTGCCAAGAAGTGCAAAGTTCTATGCCTAACAGTGAAAATTCTTTTGTTGTAGGTAAGCACTTTTGTGCTGCTGCTCACACCACTTCATCAGACCTTTTACAGACATGCATCACATTTCTCTCACACCTCTTCATCAGACCTTTTACAGACATGCATCACATTATTCTCACACCTCTTCATCAGACCTTTTACAGGCATGCATCACATTACTCTCACACCTCTTCATCAGACCTTTTACAGACATGCATCACATTACTCTCACACCTCTTCATCAGACCTTTTACAGACATGCCTCACATTACTCTCACACCTCTTCATCAGACCTTTTACAGACATGCATCACATTACTCTCACACCTCTTCATCAGACCTTTTACAGACATGCATCACATTACTCTCACACCTCTTCATCAGACCTTTTACAGACATGCATCACATTACTCTCACACCTCTTCATCAGACCTTTTACAGACATGCATCACATTATTCTCACAACTCTTCATCAGACCGTTTACAGGCATGCATCACATTACTCTCACACTCTTCATCAGACCTTTCACAGACATGCATCACATTACTCTCACACCACTTCATCAAACCTTTTACAGACATGCATCAGATTACTCACACCTCATCATCAGACCTTTTACAGACATGCATCACATTACTCTCACACCTCTTCATCAGACCTTTTACAGACATGCATCACATTACTCTCACACCACTTCATCAAACCTTTTACAGACATGCATCACATTACTCTCACACCTCTTCATCAGACCTTTTACAGACATGCATCACATTACTCTCACACCTCTTCATCAGACCTTTTACAGACATGCATCACATTACTCTCACACCTCTTCATCAGACCTTTTACAGACATGCATCACATTACTCTCACACCTCTTCATCAGACCTTTTACAGACATGCATCACATTACTCTCACACCTCTTCATCAGACCTTTTACAGACATGCATCACATTACTCACACCTCTTCATCAGACCTTTTACAGACATGCATCACATTACTCTCACACCTCTTCATCAGACCTTTTACAGACATGCATCACATTACTCTCACACCTCTTCATCAGACCTTTTACAGACATGCATCACATTACTCTCACACCTCTTCATCAGACCTTTTACAGACATGCATCACATTACTCTCACACCTCTTCATCAGACCTTTTACAGACATGCATCACATTACTCTCACACCTCTTCATCAGACCTTTTACAGGCATGCATCACATTACTCTCACACCTCTTCATCAGACCTTTTACAGGCATGCATCACATTACTCTCACACCTCTTCATCAGACCTTTTACAGACATGCATCACATTACTCTCACACCTCTTCATCAGACCTTTTACAGACATGCATCACATTACTCTCACACCTCTTCATCAGACCTTTTACAGACATGCATCACATTACTCTCACACCTCTTCATCAGACCTTTTACAGACATGCATCACATTACTCTCACACCTCTTCATCAGACCTTTTACAGACATGCATCACATTACTCTCACACCTCTTCATCAGACCTTTTACAGACATGCATCACATTACTCTCACACCTCTTCATCAGACCTTTTACAGACATGCATCACATTACTCTCACACCTCTTCATCAGACGTTTTACAGACATGCATCACATTACTCTCACACCTCTTCATCAGACCTTTTACAGACATGCATCACATTACTCTCACACCTCTTCATCAGACCTTTTACAGACATGCATCACATTACTCTCACACCTCTTCATCAGACCTTTTACAGACATGCATCACATTACTCTCACACCTCTTCATCAAACCTTTTACAGACATGCATCACATTACTCTCACACCTCTTCATCAGACCTTTTACAGACATGCATCACATTACTCTCACACCTCTTCATCAGACCTTTTACAGACATGCATCACATTACTCTCACACCTCTTCATCAGACCTTTTACAGACATGCATCACATTACTCTCACACCTCTTCATCAGACCTTTTACAGACATGCATCACATTACTCTCACACCTCTTCATCAGACCTTTTACAGACATGCATCACATTACTCTCACACCTCTTCATCAGACCTTTTACAGACATGCATCACATTACCCTCACACCTCTTCATCAGACCGTTTACAGACATGCATCACATTACTCTCACACCTCTTCATCAGACATTTTACAGACATGCATCACATTACTCTCACACCTCTTCATCAGACTTTTTACAGGCACACTTCACATTACTCTCACACCTCTTCATCAGACATTTTACAGACATGCATCACATTACTCTCATACCTCTTCATCAGACCTTTTACAGACATGCATCACATTACTCTCACACCTCTTCATCAGACGTTTTACAGACATGCATCACATTACTCTCACACCTCTTCATCAGACCTTTTACAGACATGCATCACATTACTCTCACACCTCTTCATCAGACCTTTTACAGACATGCATCACATTACTCTCACACTTCTTCATCAGACCTTTTACAGACATGCATCACATTACTCTCACACCTCTTCATCAGACCTTTTACAGACATGCATCACATTACTCTCACACCTCTTCATCAGACCTTTTACAGACATGCATCACATTACTCTCACACCTCTTCATCAGACCTTTTACAGACATGCATCACATTACTCTCACACCTCTTCATCAGACCTTTTATAGCCATGCATCACATTACTCTCACACCTCTTCATCAGACCTTTTACAGACATGCATCACATTACTCTCACACCTCTTCATCAGACCTTTTACAGACATGAATCACATTACTCTCACACCTCTTCATCAGACCTTTTACAGACATGCATCACATTACTCTCACACCTCTTCATCAGACCTTTTACAGACATGCATCACATTACTCTCACACCTCTTCATCAGACCTTTTACAGACATGCATCACATTACTCACACCTCCTCATCAGACCTTTTACAGACATGCATCACATTACTCTCACACCTCTTCATCAGACCTTTTACAGACATGCATCACATTACTCTAAGACCGCTTCATCAGACCTTTTACAGACATGCATCACATTACTCTCACACCTCTTCATCAGACCTTTTACAGACATGCATCACATTACTCTCACACCTCTTCATCAGACCTTTTACAGGCATGCATCAGATTACTCTCAAACCTCCTCATCACACCTTTTACAGACATGCATCACATTACTGTCACACCTCTTCATCAGACCTTTTACAGACATGCATCACATTACTCACACACCTCTTCATCAGACCTTTTACAGACATGCATCACATTACTCTCACACCTCTTCATCAGACCTTTTACAGACATGCATCACATTACTCTCACACCTCTTCATCAGACCTTTTACAGACATGCATCACATTACTCTACACCTCTTCATCAGACCTTTTACAGACATGCATCACATTACTCTCACACCTCTTCATCAGACCTTTTACAGACATGCATCACATTACTCTCACACCTCTTCATCAGACCTTTTACAGACATACATCTCACTACTCTCACACCTCTTCATCAGACCATTTACAGACATGCATCACATTACTCTCACACCTCTTCATCAGACCTTTTACAGACATGCATCACATTAGTCTCACACCTCTTCATCAGACCTTTTACAGACATGCATCACATTACTCTCACACCTCTTCATCAGACCTTTTACAGACATGCATCACATTACTCTCACACCTCTTCATCAGACCTTTTACAGACATGCATCACATTACTCTCACACCTCTTCATCAGACCTTTTACAGACATGCATCACATTACTCTCACACCTCTTCATCAGACCTTTTACAGACATGCATCACATTACTCTCACACCTCTTCATCAGACCTTTTACAGACATGCATCACATTACTCTCACACCTCTTCATCAGACTTTTTACAGACATGCATCACATTACTCTCACACCTCTTCATCAGACCTTTTACAGACATGCATCACATTACTCTCACACCTCTTCATCAGACCTTTTACAGACATGCATCACATTACTCTCACACCTCTTCATCAGACCTTTTACAGACATGCATCACATTACTCTCACACCTCTTCATCAGACCTTTTACAGACATGCATCACATTACTCTCACACCTCTTCATCAGACCTTTTACAGACATGCATCACATTACTCTCACACCTCTTCATCAGACCTTTTACAGACATGCATCACATTACTCTCACACCTCTTCATCAGACCTTTTACAGACATGCATCAGATTACTCTCATACCTCTTCATCAGACCATTTACAGACATGCATCACATTACTCTCACACCTCTTCATCAGACCTTTTACAGACATGCATCACATTAATGTCACACCACTACATCAGACCTTTTACAGACATGCATCACATTACTCTCACACCTCTTCATCAGACCTTTTACAGACATGCATCACATTACTCTCACACCTCTTCATCAGACTTTTTACAGGCATGCATCACATTACTCTCACACCTCTTCATCAGACCTTTTACAGACATGCATCACATTACTCACACCTCTTCATCAGACCTTTTACAGACATGCATCACATTACTCTCACACCTCTTCATCAGACCTTTTACAGACATGCATCACATTACTCTCACACCTCTTCATCAGACCTTTTACAGACATGCATCACATTACTCTCACACCTCTTCATCAGACCTTTTACAGACATGCATCACATTACTCTCACACCTCTTCATCAGACCTTTTACAGACATGCATCACATTACCCTCACACCTCTTCATCAGACCTTTTACAGACATGCATCACATTACTCTCACACCTCTTCATCAGACCTTTTACAGACATGCATCACATTACTCTCACACCTCTTCATCAGACCTTTTACAGACATACATCTCACTACTCTCACACCTCTTCATCAGACCTTTTACAGACATGCATCACATTACTCTCACACCTCTTCATCAGACCTTTTACAGACATGCATCAGATTACTCACACCTCATCATCAGACCTTTTACAGACATGCATCACATTACTCTCACACCTCTTCATCAAACCTTTTACAGACATGCATCACATTACTCTCACACCTCTTCATCAGACCTTTTACAGACATGCATCACATTACTCTCACACCTCTTCATCAGACCTTTTACAGACATGCATCACATTACTCTCACACCTCTTCATAAGACTTTTTACAAACATGCATCACATTACTCTCACACCTCTTCATCAGACCTTTTACAGACATGCATCACATTACTCTCACACCTCTTCATCAGACCTTTTACAGACATGCATCACATTACTCTCACACCTCTTCATCAGACCTTTTACAGACATGCATCACATTACTCTCACACCTCTTCATCAGACCTTTTACAGACATGCATCACATTACTCTCACACCTCTTCATCAGACCTTTTACAGACATGCATCACATTACTCTCACACCTCTTCATCAGACCTTTTACAGACATGCATCACATTACTCTCACACCTCTTCATCAGACCTTTTACAGACATGCATCACATTACTCTCACACCTCTTCATCAGACCTTTACAGACATGCATCACATTACTCTCACCTCTTCATCAGACCTTTACAGACATGCATCACATTACTCTCACACCTCTTCATCAGACCTTTTACAGACATGCATCACATTACTCTCACACCTCTTCATCAGACCTTTTACAGACATGCATCACATTACTCTCACACCTCTTCATCAGACCTTTTACAGACATGCATCACATTACTCTCACACCTCTTCATCAGACCTTTACAGACATGCATCACATTACTCTCACACCTCTTCATCAGACCTTTTACAGACATGCATCACATTACTCTCACACACACCTCTTCATCAGACCTTTTACAGACATGCATCACATTACTCTCACACCTCTTCATCAGACCTTTTACAGACATGCATCACATTACTCTCACACCTCTTCATCAGACCTTTTACAGACATGCATCACATTACTCTCACACCTCTTCATCAGACCTTTTACAGACATGCATCACATTACTCTCACACCTCTTCATCAGACCTTTTACAGACATGCATCACATTACTCTCACACCTCTTCATCAGACCTTTTACAGACATGCATCACATTACTCTCACACCTCTTCATCAGACCTTTTACAGACATGCATCACATTACTCTCACACCTCTTCATCAGACCTTTTACAGACATGCATCACATTACTCTCACACCTCTTCATCAGACCTTTTACAGACATGCATCACATTACTCTCACACCTCTTCATCAGACCTTTTACAGACATGCATCACATTACTCTCGCACCACTTCATCAAACCTTTTACAGACATGCATCAGATTACTCCACACCTCTTCATCACACCTTTTACAGACATGCATCACATTACTGTCACACCTCTTCATCAGACCTTTTACAGACATGCATCACATTAATCTCACACCACTTCATCAGACCTTTTACAGACATGCATCACATTACTCTCACACCTCTTCATCAGACCTTTTACAGACATGCATCACATTACTCTCACACCTCTTCATCAGACCTTTTACAGACATGCATCACATTACTCTCACACCTCTTCATCAGACCTTTTACAGACATGCATCACATTACTCTCACACCTCTTCATCAGACCTTTTACAGACATGCATCACATTACTCTCACACCTCTTCATCAGACCTTTTACAGACATGCATCACATTACTCTCACACCTCTTCATCAGACCTTTTACAGACATGCATCACATTACTCTCACACCTCTTCATCAGACCTTTCACAGACGTGCATCACATTACTCTCACACCACTTCTTCAAACCTTTTACAGACATGCATCAGATTACTCTCACCTCTTCATCAGACCTTTTACAGACATGCATCACATTACTCTCACACCTCTTCATCAGACCTTTTACAGACATGCATCACATTACTCTCACACCACTTCATCAAACCTTTTACAGACATGCATCACATTACTCTCACACCTCTTCATCAGACCTTTTACAGACATGCATCACATTACTCTCACACCTCTTCATCAGACCTTTTACAGACATGCATCACATTACTCTCACACCTCTTCATCAGACCTTTTACAGACATGCATCACATTACTCTCACACCTCTTCATCAGACCTTTTACAGGCATGCATCACATTACTCTCACACCTCTTCATCAGACCTTTTACAGACATGCATCACATTACTCTCACACCTCTTCATCAGACCTTTTACAGACATGCATCACATTATTCTCACACCTCTTCATCAGACCTTTTACAGACATGCATCACATTACTCTCACACCTCTTCATCAGACCTTTTACAGACATGCATCACATTACTCTCACACCTCTTCATCAGACCTTTACAGACATGCATCACATTACTCTAACACCTCTTCATCAGACCTTTTACAGACATGCATCACATTACTCTCACACCTCTTCATCAGACCTATTACAGACATGCATCACATTACTCTCACACCTCTTCATCAGACCTTTTACAGACATGCATCACATTACTCTCACACCTCTTCATCAGACCTTTTACAGACATGCATCACATTACTCTCACACCTCTTCATGAGACCTTTTACAGACATGCATCACATTACTCTCACACCTCTTCATCAGACCTTTTACAGACATGCATCACATTACTCTCACACCTCTTCATCAGACCTTTTACAGCCATGCATCACATTACTCTCACACCTCTTCATCAGACCTTTTTCAGACATGCATCACATTACTCTCACACCTCTTCATCAGACCTTTTACAGACATGCATCACATTACTCTCACACCTCTTCATCAGACCTTTTACAGACATGCATCACATTACTCTCACACCTCTTCATCAGACCTTTACAGACATGCATCACATTACTCTCACACCTCTTCATCAGACCTTTTACAGACATGCATCACATTACTCTCACACCTCTTCATCAGACCTTTACAGACATGCATCACATTACTCTCACACCTCTTCATCAGACCTTTTACAGACATGCATCACATTACTCTCACACCTCTTCATCAGACCTTTTACAGACATGCATCACATTACTCTCACACCTCTTCATCAGACCTTTTACAGACATGCATCACATTACTCTCACACCTCTTCATCAGACCTTTTACAGACATGCATCACATTACTCTCACACCTCTTCATCAGACCTTTTACAGACATGCATCACATTACTCTCACACCTCTTCATCAGACCTTTTACAGACATGCATCACATTACTCTCACACCTCTTCATCAGACCTTTTACAGACATGCATCACATTACTCTCACACCTCTTCATAAGACCTTTACAGACATGCATCACATTACTCTCACACCTCTTCATCAGACCTTTTACAGACATGCATCACATTACTCTCACACCTCTTCATCAGACCTTTTACAGACATGCATCACATTACTCTCACACCTCTTCATCAGACCGTTTACAGACATGCATCACATTACTCTCACACCTCTTCATCAGACCTTTTACAGACATGCATCACATTACTCTCACACCTCTTCATCAGACCTTTTACAGACATGCATCACATTACTCTCACACCTCTTCATCAGACCTTTTACAGACATGCATCACATTACTCTCACACCTCTTCATCAGACCTTTAACAGACATGCCTCACATTACTCTCACACCTCTTCATCAGACCTTTTACAGACATGCATCACATTACTCTCACACCTCTTCATCAGACCTTTTACAGACATGCATCACATTACTCTCACACCACTTCATCAAACTTTTACAGACATGCATCACATTACTCTCACACCTCTTCATCAGACCTTTTACAGACATGAATCACATTACTCTCACACCTCTTCATCAGACCTTTTACAGACATGCATCAGATTACTCTCACCTCTTCATCAGACCTTTTACAGACATGCATCACATTACTCTCACACCTCTTCATCAGACCTTTTACAGACATGCATCACATTACTCTCACACCTCTTCATCAGACCTTTTACAGATATGCATCACATTATTCTCACACCTCTTCATCAGACCTTTTACAGACATGCATCACATTACTCTCACACCTCTTCATCAGACCTTTTACAGACATGCATCACATTACTCTCACACCTCTTCATCAGACCTTTTACAGACATGCATCACATTACTCTCACACCTCTTCATCAGACCTTTTACAGACATGCATCACATTACTCTCACACCTCTTCATCAGACCTTTTACAGACATGCATCACATTACTCTCACACCTCTTCATCAGACCTTTTACAGACATGCATCACATTACTCTCACACCTCTTCATCAGACCTTTTACAGACATGCATCACATTACTCTCACACCTCTTCATCAGACCTTTTACAGACATGCATCACATTACTCTCACACCTCTTCATCAGACCTTTTACAGACATGCATCACATTACTCTCACACCTCTTCATCAGACCTTTTTACAGACATGCATCACATTACTCTCACACCTCTTCATCAGACCTTTTACAGACACGCATCACATTACTCTCACACACCTCTTCATCAGACATTTTACAGCCATGCATCACATTACTCTCACAACTCTTCATCAGACCTTTTACAGACATGCATCACATTACTCTCACACCTCTTCATCAGACCTTTTACAGACATGCATCAGATTACTCTCACACCTCTTCATCAAACCTTTTACAGACACGCATCACATTACTCTCACACAACTCTTCATCAAACCTTTTACAGACATGCATCACATTACTCTCACACCTCTTCATCACACCTTTTACAGACATGCATCACATTACTCTAACACCTCTTCATCAGACCTTTTACAGCCATGCATCACATTACTCTCACACCTCTTCATCAGACCTTTACAGACATGCATCACATTACTCTCACACCTCTTCATCAGACCTTTTACAGACATGCATCAGATTACTCTCACCTCTTCATCAGACCTTTTACAGACATGCATCACATTACTCTCACACCTCTTCATCAGACCTTTTACAGACATGCATCACATTACTCTCACCGCTTCTTCAGACCTTTTACAGACATGCATCACATTACTCTCACACCTCTTCATCAGACCTTTTACAGACATGCATCACATTACTCTCACACCTCTTCATCAGACCTTTTACAGACATGCATCACATTACTCTCACACCTCTTCATCAGACGTTTTACAGACATGCATCACATTACTCTCACACCTCTTCATCAGACCTTTTACAGACATGCATCACATTACTCTCACACCTCTTCATCAGACCTTTTACAGACATGCATCACATTACTCTCACACCACTTCATCAGACCTTTTACAGACATGCATCACATTACTCTCACACCTCTTCATCAGACCTTTTACAGACATGCATCACATTACTCTCACACCTCTTCATAAGACCTTTACAGACATGCATCACATTACTCTCACACCTCTTCATCAGACCTTTTACAGACATGCATCACATTACTCTCACACCTCTTCATCAGACCTTTTACAGACATGCATCACATTACTCTCACACGTCTTCATCAGACCTTTTACAGGCATGCATCACATTACTCTCACACCTCTTCATCAGACCTTTTACAGACATGCATCACATTACTCTCACACCTCTTCATCAGACCTTTACAGACATGCATCACATTACTCTCACACCTCTTCATCAGACCTTTTACAGACATGCATCACATTACTCTCACACCTCTTCATCAGACCTTTTACAGACATGCATCACATTACTCTCACACCTCTTCATCAGACCTTTTACAGACATGCATCACATTACTCTCTACACCTCTTCATCAGACCTTTTACAGACATGCATCACATTACTCTCACACCTCTTCATCAGACCTTTTACAGACATGCATCACATTACTCTCACACCTCTTCATCAGACCTTTTACAGACATGCATCACATTACTCTCACACCTCTTCATCAGACCTTTTACAGACATGCATCACATTACTCTCACACCTCTTCATCAGACCTTTACAGACATGCATCACATTACTCTCACACCTCTTCATCAGACCTTTTACAGACATGCATCACATTACTCTCACACCTCTTCATCAGACCTTTTACAGACATGCATCACATTACTCTCACACCTCTTCATCAGACCTTTTACAGACATGCATCACATTACTCTCACACCTCTTCATCAGACCTTTTACAGACATGCATCACATTACTCTCACACTTCTTCATCAGACCTTTTACAGACATGCATTACAATACTCTCACACCTCTTCATCAGACCTTTTACAGACATGCATCACATTACTCTCACCTCTTCATCAGACCTTTTACAGACATGCATCACATTACTCTCACACCTCTTCATCAGACCTTTTACAGACATGCATCACATTATTCTCACACCTCTTCATCAGACCTTTCACAGACATGCATCACATTACTCTCACACCTCTTCATCAGACCTTTTACAGACATGCATCACATTACTCTCACACCTCTTCATCAGACCTTTTACAGACATGCATCACATTACTCTCACACCTCTTCATCAGACCTTTTACAGACATGCATCACATTACTCTCACACCTCTTCATCAGACCTTTTACAGACATGCATCTCATTACAGTAACACCTCTTCTAAAGACCTTTTACAGACATGCATCACATTACTCTCACACCTCTTCATCAGACCTTTTACAGACATGCATCACATTACTCACACCTCTTCATCAGACCTTTTACAGCCATGCATCACATTACTCTCACACCTCTTCATCAGACCTTTTACAGACATGCATCACATTACTCTCACACCTCTTCATCAGACCTTTTACAGACATGCATCACATTACTCTCACACCTCTTCATCAGACGTTTTACAGACATGCATCACATTACTCTCACACCTCCTCATCAGACCTTTTACAGACATGCATCACATTACTCTCACACCTCTTCATCAGACCTTTTACAGACATGCATCACATTACTCTCACACCTCTTCATCAGACCTTTTACAGACATGCAGCACATTACTCTCACACCGCTTCATCAGACCTTTTACAGACATGCATCACATTACTCTCACACCTCTTCATCAGACCTTTTACAGACATGCATCACATTACTCTCACACCTCTTCATCAGACCTTTTACAGACATGCATCACATTACTCTCACACCTCTTCATCAGACCTTTACAGACATGCATCACATTACTCTCACACCTCTTCATCAGACCTTTTACAGACATGCATCACATTACTCTCACACCTCTTCATCAGACCTTTTACAGACATGCATCACATTACTCTCACACCACTTCATCAAACCTTTTACAGACATGCATCAGATTACTCTCACCTCTTCATCAGACCTTTTACAGACATGCATCACATTACTCTCACACCTCTTCATCAGACCTTTTACAGACATGCATCAGATTACTCTCACCTCTTCATCAGATCTTTTACAGACATGCATCACATTACTCTCACACCTCTTCATCAGACCTTTTACAGACATGCATCACATTACTCTCACACCTCTTCATCAGACCTTTTACAGACATGCATCACATTACTCTCACACCTCTTCATCAGACCTTTTACAGACATGCATCACATTACTCTCACACCTCTTCATCAGACCTTTTACAGACATGCATCACATTACTCTCACACCTCTTCATCAGACCTTTTACAGACATGCATCACATTACTCTCACACCTCTTCATCAGACCTTTTACAGACATGCATCACATTACTCTCATACCTCTTCATCAGACCCTTTACAGACATGCATCACATTACTCTCACACCTCTTCATCAGACCTTTTACAGACATGCATCACATTACTCTCACACCTCTTCATCAGACCTTTTACAGACATGCATCACATTACTCTCACACCTCTTCATCAGACCTTTTACAGACATGCATCACATTACTCTCACACCTCTTGATCAGACCTTTTACAGACATGCATCACATTACTCTCACACCTCTTCATCAGACCTTTTACAGACATGCATCACATTACTCTCACACCTCTTCATCAGACCTTTTACAGACATGCATCACATTACTCTCACACCTCTTCATCAGACCTTTTACAGACATGCATCACATTACTCACACCTCTTCATCAGACCTTTTACAGACATGCATCACATTAGTCTCACACCTCTTCATCAGACCTTTTACAGACATGCATCACATTACTCTCACACCTCTTCATCAGACCTTTACAGACATGCATCACATTACTCTCACACCTCTTCATCAGACCTTTTACAGACATGCATCACATTACTCTCACACCTCTTCATCAGACCTTTTACATGCATCACATTACTCTCACCTCTTCATCAGACCTTTACAGGCATGCATCAGATTACTCTCACACCTCTTCATCACACCTTTTACAGACATGCATCACATTACTGTCACACCTCTTCATTAGACCTTTTACAGACATGCATCACATTACTCTCACACCACTTCATCAGACCTTTTACAGACATGCATCACATTACTCTCACACCTCTTCATCAGACCTTTTACAGACATGCATCACATTACTCTCACACCTCTTCATCAGACCTTTTACAGACATGCATCACATTACTCTCACACCTCTTCATCAGACCTTTTACAGACATGCATCACATTACTCTCACACCTCTTCATCAGACCTTTTACAGACATGCATCACATTACTCTCACACCTCTTCATCAGACCTTTTACAGACATGCATCACATTACTCTCACACCTCTTCATCAGACCTTTTACAGACATGCATCACATTACTCTCACACCTCTTCATCAGACCTTTTACAGACATGCATCACATTACTCTCACACCTCTTCATCAGACCTTTTACAGACATGCATCACATTACTCTCACACCTCTTCATCAGACCTTTTACAGACATGCATCACATTACTCTCACACCTCTTCATCAGACCTTTTACAGACATGCATCACATTACTCTCACACCTCTTCATCAGACCTTTTACAGACATGCATCACATTACTCTCACACCTCTTCATCAGACCTTTTACAGACATGCATCACATTACTCTCACACCTCTTCATCAGACCTTTACAGACATGCATCACATTACTCTCACACCTCTTCATCAGACCTTTTACAGACATGCATCACATTACTCTCACACCTCTTCATCAGACCTTTACAGACATGCATCACATTACTCTCACACCTCTTCATCAGACCTTTACAGACATGCATCACATTACTCTCACACCTCTTCATCAGACCTTTTACAGACATGCATCACATTACTCTCACACCTCTTCATCAGACATTTTACAGCCATGCATCACATTACTCTCACCACTCTTCATCAGACCTTTTACAGACATGCATCACATTACTCTCACACCTCTTCATCAGACCTTTTACAGACATGCATCACATTACTCTCACACCTCTTCATCAGACCTTTTACAGACATGCATCACATTACTCTCACACCTCTTCATCAGACCTTTTACAGACATGCATCACATTACTCTCACACCTCTTCATCACACCTTTAACAGACATGCATCACATTACTCACACCTCTTCATCAGACCTTTTACAGACATCCATCACATTACTCTCACACCACTTCATCAGACCTTTTACAGACATGCATCACATTACTCTCACACCTCTTCATCAGACCTTTTACAGACATGCATCACATTACTCTCACACCTCTTCATCAGACCTTTTACAGACATGCATCACATTACTCTCACACCTCTTCATCAGACCTTTTACAGACATGCATCACATTACTCTCACACCTCTTCATCAGACCTTTTACAGACATGCATCACATTACTCTCACACCTCTTCATCAGACCTTTTACAGACATGCATCACATTACTCTCACACCTCTTCATCAGACCTTTTACAGACATGCATCACATTACTCTCACACCTCTTCATCAGACCTTTTATAGCCATGCATCACATTACTCTCACACCTCTTCATCAGACCTTTTACAGACATGCATCAGATTACTCTCACACCTCTTCATCAGACCTTTTACAGACATGCGTCACATTACTCCCATACCTCTTCATCAGACCTTTTACAGCCATGCATCACATTACTCTCACACCTCTTCATCAGACCTTTTACAGCCATGCATCACATTACTCTCACACCTCTTCATCAGACCTTTTACAGATATGCATCACATTATTCTCACACCTCTTCATCAGACCTTTTACAGGCATGCATCACATTACTCTCACACCTCTTCATCAGACCTTTCACAGACATGCATCACATTACTCTCACACCACTTCATCAAACCTTTTACAGACATGCATCAGATTACTCTCACCTCTTCATCAGACCTTTTACAGACATGCATCACATTACTCTCACACTTCTTCATCAGACCTTTTACAGACATGCATCACATTACTCTCACACCACTTCATCAAACCTTTTACAGACATGCATCACATTACTCTCACACCTCTTCATCAAACCTTTTACAGACATGCATCACATTACTCTCACACCTCTTCATCAGACCTTTTACAGACATTCATTACAATATTCTCTCACCTCTTTATCAGACCTTTTACAGACATGCATCACATTACTCTCACACCTCTTTATCAGACCTTTTACAGACATGCATCACATTACTCTCACGCCTCTTCATCAGACTTTTTACAGACATGCCTCATATTACTCTCACACCTCTTCATCAGACCTTTTACAGACATGCATCACATTACTCTCACACCTCTTCATCAGAACTTTTACAGACATGCATCACATTACTCTCACACCTCTTCATCAGACCTTTTACAGACATGCATCACATTACTCTCACACCTCTTCATCAGACCTTTTACAGACATGCATCACATTACTCTCACACCTCTTCATCAGACATTTCACAGACATGCATCACATTACTCTCACGCCACTTCTTCAAACCTTTTACAGACATGCATCAGATTACTCTCACCTCTTCATCAGACCTTTTACAGACATGCATCACATTACTCTCACACCTCTTCATCAGACCTTTTACAGACATGCATCACATTACTCTCATACCTCTTCATCAGACCGTTTACAGACATGCATCACATTACTCTCACACCTCTTCATCAGACCTTTTACAGACATGCATCACATTACTCTCACACCTCTTCATCAGACCTTTAACAGGCATGCATCACATTGCTCTCACACCTCTTCATCAGACCTTTTACAGTCATGCATCACATTGCTCTCACACCTCTTCATCAGACCTTTTACAGACATGCATCACATTACTCTCACACCTCTTCATCAGACCTTTTACAGGCATGCATCACATTACTCTCACACCTCTTCATCAGACCTTTTACAGACATGCATCATATTACTCTAACACCTCTTCATCAGACCTTTTACAGCCATGCATCACATTACTCTCACACCTCTTCATCAGACCTTTTACAGCCATGCATCACATTACTCTCACACCTCTTCATCAGACCTTTTACAGCCATGCATCACATTACTCTCACACCTCTTCATCAGACCTTTTACAGACATGAATCACATTACTCTCACACCTCTTCATCAGACCTTTTACAGACATGCATCACATTACTCTCACACCTCTTCATCAGACCTTTTACAGACATGCATCACATTACTCTCACACCTCTTCATCAGACCTTTTACAGACATGCAACACATTACTGTAACACCTCTTCATCAGACCTTTTACAGACATGCATCACATTACTCTCACACCTCTTCATCAGACCTTTTACAGGCATGCATCACATTGCTCTCACACCTCTTCATCAGACCTTTTACAGGCATGCATCACATTACTCTCACACCTCTTCATCAGACCTTTTACAGACATGCATCAAATTACTCTCACACCGCTTCATCAGACGTTTTACAGACATGCATCACATTACTCTCACACCTCTTCATCAGACCTTTTACAGACATGCATCACATTACTCTCACACCTCTTCATCAGACCTTTTACAGACATGCATCACATTACTCTCACACCTCTTCATCAAACCTTTTACAGACATGCATCACATTAGTCTGACACCTCTTCATCAGACCTTTTACAGACATGCATCACATTAGTCTGACACCTCTTCATCAGACCTTTTACAGACATGCATCACATTACTCTCAAACCTCTTCATCAGACCTTTTACAGACATGCATCACATTACTCTCACACCTCTTCATCAGACCTTTTACAGACATGCATCACATTACTCGCACCACTTCATCAAACCTTTTACAAACATGCATCAGATTACTCTCACACCTCTTCATCAGACCTTTTACAGGCATGCATCAGATTACTCTCACACCTCTTCATCAGACCTTTTACAGGCATGCATCACATTACTCTCACACCTCTTCATCAAACCTTTTACAGACATGCATCACATTACTCTCACACCTCTTCTTCAAACCTTTTACAGGCATGCATCACATTACTCTCACACCTCTTCATCAGACCTTTTACAGACATGCATCACATTACTCTCACACCACTTCATGAAACCTTTTACAGACATGCATCAGATTACTTTCACACCTCTTCGTCAGACCTTTTACAGGCATGCATCAGATTACTCTCACACCTCTTCATCACACCTTTTACAGACATGCATCACATTACTCTCACACCTCTTCATCAGACCTTTTACAGACATGCATTACATTACTCTCACACCTCTTCATCAGACCTTTCACAGACATGCATCACATTACTCTCACACCTCTTCATCAGACCTTTTACAGACATGCATCACATTACTCTCACACCACTTCATCAAACTTTTTACAGACATGCATCAGATTACTCTCACACCTCTTCATCCGACCTTTTACAGACATGCATCACATTACTCTCACACCTCTTCATCAGACCTTTTACAGACATGCATCACATTACTCTCACACCACTTCGTCAAACCTTTTACAGACATGCATCACATTACTCTCACAACTCTTCATCAAACCTTTTACAGACATGCATCACATTACTCTCACACCTCTTCATCAGACCTTTTACAGACATGCATCACATTACTCTCACACCTCTTCATCAGACCTTTTACAGACATGCATTACAATATTCTCTCACCTCTTCATCAGACCTTTTACAGACATGCATCACATTACTCTCACACCTCTTCATCAGACCTTTTACAGACATGCATCACATTACTCTCACACCTCTTCATCAGACCTTTTACAGACATGCCTCACATTACTCTCACACCTCTTCATCAGACCTTTTACAGACATGCATCACATTACTCTCACACCTCTTCATCAGACCTTTTACAGACATGCATCACATTACTCTCACACCTCTTCATCAGACCTTTTACAGACATGCATCACATTACTCTCACACCTCTTCATCAGACCTTTTACAGATATGCATCACATTACTCTCACACTTCTTCATCAGACCTTTTACAGACATGCATTACAATATTCTCTCACCTCTTCATCAGACCGTTTACAGACATGCATCACATTACTCTCACACCTCTTCATCAGACTTTTTACAGACATGCCTCATATTACTCTCACACCTCTTCATCAGACCTTTTACAGACATGCATCACATTACTCTCACACCTCTTCATCAGACCTTTTACAGACATGCATCACATTACTCTCACACCTCTTCATCAGACCTTTTACAGGCATGCATCACATTGCTCTCACACCTCTTCATCAGACCTTTTACAGGCATGCATAACATTACTCTCACACCTCTTCATCAGACCTTTTACAGACATGCATCACATTACTCTCACACCTCTTCATGAGACCTTTTACAGGCATTCATTACAATATTCTCTCACCTCTTCATCAGACCTTTTACAGACATGCATCACATTACTCTCACACCTCTTCATCAGACCTTTTACAGACATGCATCACATTACTCTCACACCTCTTCATCAGACTTTTTACAGACATGCCTCATATTACTCTCACACCTCTTCATCAGACCTTTTACAGACATGCATCACATTACTCTCACACCTCTTCATCAGACCTTTTACAGACATGCATCACATTACTCTCACACCTCTTCATCAGACCTTTTACAGACATGCATCACATTACTCTCACACCTCTTCATCAGACGTTTTACAGACATGCATCACATTACTCTCATACCTCTTCATCAGACCTTTTACAGACATGCATCACATTACTCTCACACCTCTTCATCAGACCTTTTACAGACATGCATCACATTACTCTCACACCTCTTCGTCAGACCTTTTACAGGCATGCATCACATTGCTCTCACACCTCTTCATCAGACCTTTTACAGACATGCATCACATTACTCTCACACCTCTTCATCAGACCTTTTACAGGCATGCATCACATTACTCTCACACCTCTTCATCAGACCTTTTACAGACATGCATCATATTACTCTCACACCTCTTCATCAGACCTTTTACAGACATGCATCACATTACTCTCACACCTCTTCATCAGACCTTTTACAGACATGCATCACATTACTCTCACACCTCTTCATCAGACCTTTTACAGCCATGCATCACATTACTCTCACACCTCTTCATCAGACCTTTTACAGACATGCATCACATTACTCTCACACCTCTTCATCAGACCTTTCACAGACGTGCATCACATTACTCACACCTCTTCATCAGACCTTTTACAGACATGCATCACATTATTCTCACACCTCTTCATCAGACCTTTTACAGGCATGCATCACATTACTCTCACACCTCTTCATCAGACCTTTTACAGACATGCATCACATTACTCTCACACCTCTTCATCAGACCTTTTACAGACATGCATCACATTACTCTCACACCTCTTCATCAGACCTTTTACAGACATGCATCACATTACTCTCACACTTCTTCATCAGACCTTTTACAGACATGCATCACATTACTCTCACACCACTTCATCAAACCTTTTACAGACATGCATCACATTACTCTCACACCTCTTCATCAAACCTTTTACAGACATGCATCACATTACTCTCACACCTCTTCATCAGACCTTTTACAGACATTCATTACAATATTCTCTCACCTCTTTATCAGACCTTTTACAGACATGCATCACATTACTCTCACACCTCTTTATCAGACCTTTTACAGACATGCATCACATTACTCTCACGCCTCTTCATCAGACTTTTTACAGACATGCCTCATATTACTCTCACACCTCTTCATCAGACCTTTTACAGACATGCATCACATTACTCTCACACCTCTTCATCAGACCTTTTACAGACATGCATCACATTACTCTCACACCTCTTCATCAGACCTTTTACAGACATGCATCACATTACTCTCACACCTCTTCATCAGACCTTTTACAGACATGCATCACATTACTCTCATACCTCTTCATCAGACCGTTTACAGACATGCATCACATTACTCTCACACCTCTTCATCAGACCTTTTACAGACATGCATCACATTACTCTCACACCTCTTCATCAGACCTTTTACAGGCATGCATCACATTGCTCTCACACCTCTTCATCAGACCTTTTACAGGCATGCATCACATTGCTCTCACACCTCTTCATCAGACCTTTTACAGACATGCATCACATTACTCTCACACCTCTTCATCAGACCTTTTACAGCCATGCATCACATTACTCTCACACCTCTTCATCAGACCTTTTACAGACATGCATCACATTACTCTCACACCTCTTCATCAGACCTTTTACAGACATGCATCACATTACTCTCACACCTCTTCATCAGACCTTTTACAGACATGCATCACATTACTCTCACACCTCTTCATCAGACCTTTTACAGACATGCATCACATTACTCTAACACCTCTTCATCAGACCTTTTACAGACATGCATCACATTATTCTCACACCTCTTCATCAGACCTTTTACAGGCATGCATCACATTGCTCTCACACCTCTTCATCAGACCTTTTACAGCCATGCATCACATTACTCTCACACATCTTCATCAGACCTTTTACAGACATGCATCAAATTACTCTCACACCGCTTCATCAGACGTTTTACAGACATGCATCACATTACTCTCACACCTCTTCATCAGACCTTTTACAGACATGCATAACATTACTCTCACACCTCTTCATCAGACCTTTTACAGACATGCATCACATTACTCTCACACCTCTTCATCAAACCTTTTACAGACATGCATCACATTAGTCTGACACCTCTTCATCAGACCTTTTACAGACATGCATCACATTAGTCTGACACCTCTTCATCAGACCTTTTACAGACATGCATCACATTACTCTCACACCTCTTCATCAGACCTTTTACAGACATGCATCACATTACTCTCACACCTCTTCATCAGACCTTTTACAGACATGCATCACATTACTCTCACCACTTCATCAAACCTTTTACAAACATGCATCAGATTACTCTCACACCTCTTCATCAGACCTTTTACAGGCATGCATCAGATTACTCTCACACCTCTTCATCAGACCTTTTACAGGCATGCATCACATTACTCTCACACCTCTTCATCAAACCTTTTACAGACATGCATCACATTACTCTCACACCTCTTCATCAAACCTTTTACAGGCATGCATCACATTACTCTCACACCTCTTCATCAGACCTTTTACAGGCATGCATCACATTACTCTCACACCACTTCATGAAACCTTTTACAGACATGCATCAGATTACTCTCACACCTCTTCGTCAGACCTTTTACAGGCATGCATCAGATTACTCTCACACCTCTTCATCACACCTTTTACAGACATGCATCACATTACTCTCACACCTCTTCATCAGACCTTTTACAGACATGCATCACATTACTCTCACACCTCTTCATCAGACCTTTCACAGACATGCATCACATTACTCTCACACCTCTTCATCAGACCTTTTACAGACATGCATCACATTACTCTCACACCTCTTCATCAGACCTTTTACAGACATGCATCACATTACTCTCACACCTTTTCATCAGACATTTTACAGACATGCATCACATTACTCTCACACCTCTTCATCAGACCTTTCACAGACATGCATCACATTACTCTCACACCTCTTCATCAAACCTTTTACAGGCATGCATCACATTACTCTCACACCTCTTCATCAGACCTTTTACAGACATGCATCACATTACTCTCACACCACTTCATGAAACCTTTTACAGACATGCATCAGATTACTCTCACACCTCTTCGTCAGACCTTTTACAGGCATGCATCAGATTACTCTCACACCTCTTCATCACACCTTTTACAGACATGCATCACATTACTCTCACACCTCTTCATCAGACCTTTTACAGACATGCATCACATTACTCTCACACCTCTTCATCAGACCTTTCACAGACATGCATCACATTACTCTCACACCTCTTCATCAGACCTTTTACAGACATGCATCACATTACTCTCACACCTCTTCATCAAACCTTTTACAGACATGCATCACATTAGTCTGACACCTCTTCATCAGACCTTTTACAGACATGCATCACATTAGTCTGACACCTCTTCATCAGACCTTTTACAGACATGCATCACATTACTCTCACACCTCTTCATCAGACCTTTTACAGACATGCATCACATTACTCTCACACCTCTTCATCAGACCTTTTACAGACATGCATCACATTACTCTCGCACCACTTCATCAAACCTTTTACAAACATGCATCAGATTACTCTCACACCTCTTCATCAGACCTTTTACAGGCATGCATCAGATTACTCTCACACCTCTTCATCAGACCTTTTACAGGCATGCATCACATTACTCTCACACCTCTTCATCAGACCTTTTACAGCCATGCATCACATTACTCTCACACCTCTTCATCAGACCTTTTACAGACATGCATCACATTACTCTCACACCTCTTCATCAGACCTTTTACAGCCATGCATCACATTACTCTCACACCTCTTCATCAGACCTTTTAGAGACATGCATCACATTACTCTCACACCTCTTCATCAGACCTTTTACAGCCATGCATCACATTACTCTCACACCTCTTCATCAGACCTTTTACAGACATGCATCACATTACTCTCACACCTCTTCATCAGACCTTTTACAGACATGCATCACATTACTCTCACACCTCTTCATCAGACCTTTTACAGACATGCATCACATTACTCTCACACCTCTTCATCAGACCTTTTACAGACATGCATCACATTACTCTAACACCTCTTCATCAGACCTTTTACAGACATGCATCACATTATTCTCACACCTCTTCATCAGACCTTTTACAGGCATGCATCACATTGCTCTCACACCTCTTCATCAGACCTTTTACAGCCATGCATCACATTACTCTCACACCTCTTCATCAGACCTTTTACAGACATGCATCAAATTACTCTCACACCGCTTCATCAGACGTTTTACAGACATGCATCACATTACTCTCACACCTCTTCATCAGACCTTTTACAGACATGCATAACATTACTCTCACACCTCTTCATCAGACCTTTTACAGACATGCATCACATTACTCTCACACCTCTTCATCAAACCTTTTACAGACATGCATCTCATTAGTCTGACACCTCTTCATCAGACCTTTTACAGACATGCATCACATTAGTCTGACACCTCTTCATCAGACCTTTTACAGACATGCATCACATTACTCTCACACCTCTTCATCAGACCTTTTACAGACATGCATCACATTACTCTCACACCTCTTCATCAGACCTTTTACAGACATGCATCACATTACTCTCGCACCACTTCATCAAACCTTTTACAAACATGCATCAGATTACTCTCACACCTCTTCATCAGACCTTTTACAGGCATGCATCAGATTACTGTCACACCTCTTCATCAGACCTTTTACAGGCATGCATCACATTACTCTCACACCTCTTCATCAAACCTTTTACAGACATGCATCACATTACTCTCACACCTCTTCATCAAACCTTTTACAGGCATGCATCACATTACTCTCACACCTCTTCATCAGACCTTTTACAGACATGCATCACATTACTCTCACACCACTTCATGAAACCTTTTACAGACATGCATCAGATTACTCTCACACCTCTTCGTCAGACCTTTTACAGGCATGCATCAGATTACTCTCACACCTCTTCATCACACCTTTTACAGACATGCATCACATTACTCTCACACCTCTTCATCAGACCTTTTACAGACATGCATCACATTACTCTCACACCTCTTCATCAGACCTTTCACAGACATGCATCACATTACTCTCACACCTCTTCATCAGACCTTTTACAGACATGCATCACATTACTCTCACACCTCTTCATCAGACCTTTTACAGACATGCATCACATTACTCTCACACCTCTTCATCAGACATTTTACAGACATGCATCACATTACTCTCACACCTCTTCATCAGACCTTTCACAGACATGCATCACATTACTCTCACACCTCTTCATCAAACCTTTTACAGGCATGCATCACATTACTCTCACACCTCTTCATCAGACCTTTTGCAGACATGCATCACATTACTCTCACACCACTTCATGAAACCTTTTACAGACATGCATCAGATTACTCTCACACCTCTTCGTCAGACCTTTTACAGGCATGCATCAGATTACTCTCACACCTCTTCATCACACCTTTTACAGACATGCATCACATTACTCTCACACCTCTTCATCAGACCTTTTACAGACATGCATCACATTACTCTCACACCTCTTCATCAGACCTTTCACAGACATGCATCACATTACTCTCACACCTCTTCATCAGACCTTTACAGACATGCATCACATTACTCTCACACCTCTTCATCAAACCTTTTACAGACATGCATCACATTAGTCTGACACCTCTTCATCAGACCTTTTACAGACATGCATCACATTAGTCTGACACCTCTTCATCAGACCTTTTACAGACATGCATCACATTACTCTCACACCTCTTCATCAGACCTTTTACAGACATGCATCACATTACTCTCACACCTCTTCATCAGACCTTTTACAGACATGCATCACATTACTCGCACCACTTCATCAAACCTTTTACAAACATGCATCAGATTACTCTCACACCTCTTCATCAGACCTTTTACAGGCATGCATCAGATTACTCTCACACCTCTTCATCAGACCTTTTACAGGCATGCATCACATTACTCTCACACCTCTTCATCAAACCTTTTACAGACATGCATCACATTACTCTCACACCTCTTCATCAAACCTTTTACAGGCATGCATCACATTACTCTCACACCTCTTCATCAGACCTTTTACAGACATGCATCACATTACTCTCACACCACTTCATGAAACCTTTTACAGACATGCATCAGATTACTCTCACACCTCTTCATCAGACCTTTTACAGGCATGCATCAGATTACTCTCATACCTCTTCATCACACCTTTTACAGACATGCATCACATTACTCTCACACCTCTTCATCAGACCTTTTACAGACATGCATCACATTACTCTCACACCTCTTCATCAGACCTTTCACAGACATGCATCACATTACTCTCACACCTCTTCATCAGACCTTTTACAGACATGCATCACATTACTCTCACACCTCTTCATCAGACCTTTTACAGACATGCATCACATTACTCTCACACCTCTTCATCAGACATTTTACAGACATGCATCACATTACTCTCACACCTCTTCATCAGACCTTTCACAGACATGCATCACATTACTCTCACACCTCTTCATCAAACCTTTTACAGGCATGCATCACATTACTCTCACACCTCTTCATCAGACCTTTTAGAGACATGCATCACATTACTCTCACACCACTTCATGAAACCTTTTACAGACATGCATCAGATTACTCTCACACCTCTTCGTCAGACCTTTTACAGGCATGCATCAGATTACTCTCACACCTCTTCATCACACCTTTTACAGACATGCATCACATTATTCTCACACCTCTTCATCAGACCTTTTACAGACATGCATCACATTACTCTCACACCTCTTCATCAGACCTTTCACAGACATGCATCACATTACTCTCACACCTCTTCATCAGACCTTTTACAGACATGCATCACATTACTCTCACACCTCTTCATCAGACCTTTTACAGACATGCATCACATTACTCTCACACCTCTTCATCAGACATTTTACAGACATGCATCACATTACTCTCACACCTCTTCATCAGACCTTTCACAGACATGCATCACATTACTCTCACACCTCTTCATCAGACCTTTTACAGACGTGCATCACATTACTCTCACACCTCTTCATCAGACCTTTTACAGACATGCATCACATTACTCTCACACCACTTCATGAAACCTTTTACAGACATGCATCAGATTACTCTCACACCTCTTCGTCAGACCTTTTACAGGCATGCATCAGATTACTCTTACACCTCTTCATCACACCTTTTACAGACATGCATCACATTACTCTCACACCTCTTCATCAGACCTTTTACAGACATGCATCACATTACTCTCACACCTCTTCATCAGACCTTTCACAGACATGCATCACATTACTCTCACACCTCTTCACCAGACCTTTTACAGACATGCATCACATTACTCTCACACCTCTTCATCAGACCTTTTACAGACATGCATCACATTACTCTCACACCTCTTCATCAGACATTTTACAGACATGCATCACATTACTCTCACACCTCTTCATCAGACCTTTCACAGACATGCATCACATTACTCTCACACCTCTTCATCAGACCTTTTACAGACATGCATCACATTACTCTCACACCTCTTCATCAGACCTTTTACAGACATGCATCACATTACTCTCACACCTCTTCATCAGACCTTTTACAGACATGCATCACATCACTTTCACACCTCTTCATCAGACCTTTTACAGACATGCATCACATTACTCTCACACCTCTTCATCAGACCTTTTACAGACATGCATCACATTACTCTCACACCTCTTCATCAGACCTTTTACAGACATGCATCACATTACTCTCACACCTCTTCATCAGACCTTTTACAGACATGCATCACATTGCTCTCACACCTCTTCATCAGACCTTTTACAGACATGCATCACATTACTCTCACACCTCTTCATCAGACCTTTTACAGACATGCATCACATTACTCTCACACCACTTCATCAGACCTTTCACAGACATGCATCACATTACTCTCACACCTCTTCATCAGACCTTTTACAGACATGCATCACATTACTCTCACACCTCTTCATCAGACCTTTTACAGACATGCATCACATTACTCTCACACCTCTTCATCAGACCTTTTACAGACATGCATCACATTGCTCTCACACCTCTTCATCAGACCTTTTACAGACATGCATCACATTACTCTATGCTTTATACTAAAATTGGAATCAGCCCATTAACTTAATTGATTCAATTGAATAAATTAATCTGTTTATTACTCATGAAAACTTCTATAAAAGCTATAAATAGGGTACACAATCTCATACCGTCATAAACTTCATTCTATTATAAAAACACAATAGAAAGTGATGCATATATAACAAATAAAGATGCATATATGCACAACATATATAAAAAACGTATATATGCATACTTTTAGAAACAAGTAGAGTAATACAAAAATAGAAATATAAAATAAGTACCTACATACATTTCTCTCTTTCTACACCTTACCAAAGGGGTACTTAGTTATTATTTAATATATAAAATATAAAAGAATTCTAAATTACTTTTATGTAATCAAACCAAACAGGTTTAAGGCGGATCCTGTCATTTAGCTCTTGACCCCTATCTGCTCTCAGTCGGATGATCCAGCATATCTCTGAAGTCTCAGTTCTGTTTACAATGTTCCCCCTCTATCATTTTCTCTTATTAGTTCTATCACTTGGAAGCTAAATGTATGCTCTGGTCCCTTGCTTTGCACACACTTAGCTAATGCATTTGTCACATTCTGGTTCCTAATGTGCAATAAATTTTCTCGTATTCTGGACCTCAATTCCCTGCTGATTTTTCCTTCATAGAAACTGAAACAATTATTGCACACTGCTATACATACTAAGTTTTTGCTATTGCAGGTAGCTTGAACATTAAACACATATTCTCTACTTGTATCAGGGTGCAAGAAATTATTACTGGCATCTATACATCTGCACTGATTACATCTAGTGAATGGTAATGTACCCTTATTAGTGGTGACATTTCTGCTTAGTGTTTCTTTTGCTTCTGTGGGAAAGCATAAATGTCTCTTGAGAGTCTTTTTATTTTTAAAGGAGAAACTTGTTTTTTCTCCTACTGTCTCCCTTATATTGGGCTCATGTGTCAAAATAGGCGAGTGCTTCCTAATGACTCCTGTTATAACGGACATATTACTTGAATATTGGGTAGGTACTCTCAGAACTTTCTTTTTTACTATTGGATTCACAGTTGTATTACTCCTATTGTCAGAGAAATAGGGTTTTCCAGTTGTATCTCTTAACTTGGCACTCTCATCTATTATATCAGTTGTAATGTGGTCAGTATAACCCCTGTCTCTAAATCTCTGTCTGAAGTCTGTAATCTCTTGATCAAAGTTCTCATCCCTTGCTGTTAACCTAGATGCTCTCAATGTTTGCCCTTTTACAACATATTTAAAAATGTGTCTGGAGTGCATGCTCTCTTGGCACAGAATGGTATTTCTATGACACTCCTTTCAATATAATTTGGTAGTTATTTAACCCTCTCTTGCCTTAAACACCTTTACATCTAGAAATTCCACTTCCTTATCTGAGGCCTTCATTTCAAAGGTTAGAAAGGATGTATTGGTGTTGACATCATGGTAAAACCTATCAAGTTCTTCCTGGCTACCATCCCATAACAAAAAGAGGTCATCTACAAAACGCTTATAGAATACTATCTGCTTCCAAGTATCATTTTTTATACTATTGTTCTCCCATAGGGTCATGACTACATTTGCATAGCTGTTGGCACTAGAAGTGCCCGTGGCCACCCCTTCTTTTTGTAAATACAAAGTATCTTCAAATAACATAACATTGTTCATGAGCACCTGCTCCATCAATAGACAAATTAATTCTATTTTTGTCTGTGTATAAGTGCCATCCTTAGTTAAATATTCCCTTAACATGTAAACTCCCAAATCATTGGGAATTGATGTAAAAAGGGAATGGAAATCTAGTGTAGCTAACTTCACATTATCCTGATTTAAATGAATGCTTTTCAAAAAATCATATAATTGGTTTAAGAACTGCTTGGTATCCCTTGGAATGCTGACATTCTTCTCTAGTAATGGTCTTGGTGTTCCCTCCAAGTATATGGATATCGCTTCTGTTGCCCAATTCCTGCCTGAGACTATAGGTCTTGGGGGGGGGGGGTTCACTGGATCCTTGTGTATTTTAGGAATCCCTTGAAAAATAGTGGTAAGGGGACTATTCACTTTGAAGTAGTTATACAAGTCTTCAGTTATCCGACTGTCTAGTAAACACTCATATAAGACGTTTTCCAGTTTTTTTCGAGACTTTCTTTCTAACAGTAATAATTTCATACACTTTAACATCATTTAACATTTCTTTCATTTTAGTGTCATAATAACTTTTGTCCATAATTACTGTTGGTCCTCCTTTGTCTGTTGGTGTTATTATAATACTTTTGTCATCCTTTGCCTGTTGGTGTTATTATAATACTTTTGTCACCCTTTAAGTCATGTAAGGCTTTGTACCCCCCTCTGGACATATTATTAAAAGGGGGGGGGGTACACTTTTCATTATCTGATACTTCAAATATTCATTTTTCACATAAGCTACTAAATACATCTACAATGGGGTGACTAGGAGGGATAAATGTACTAGGGTTTTTGAAAACAGTTATTTCCTGGTCACAATTGTTCCCAAATAAAAGTCTTAGCAACACATTCCTGCGAAACATTTTCAGGTCTATTATACTGTCAGTTACCCCAGTAGTTTGTGCAGGTATGAATGAGAGGCCTCTATTCAGCATCTTCGTCAATGTTCTGGTAGAGATATTCCAGATGGGGGTCTTTCATTCTGTTGCTGCACCATCCCTTCTTTGATGTCCTCTCGTTCGATATTGCCTGCTGCCCTTTTCTTTTGAATCCTCCTCTGCTCCGTGATCTGCCCCTCTGGGACCCTTGTTGAGCTGGCATTAACTTGGTTGAAAATAGCTGACAGAAAGTTCTTCCTGGGGAGGTTTTCCCTTCAGTAAATCCTTTGTTGAAGCAGATGGTAATATTGGTGGTGTTATTAAAACATTTGCGGTCGTTTCCTTTGTTTCCTTAACGTTTATCTTCTCACTTGTACTATTTTCATTTTGCATACAAAAAACTGTCTGCTGTTTAGATAAACCAACTGAATTAACCTACAGCCTTGCCCCCAAGATGTCCTGTACATTATTTATGTGTGGTGTCAATGAATGACTGTCTTCCATATTATTTAAGGTGGTTCCTCTGTTGTTTGCAAACTCAATGTGTGTTCATGGCCACACAAACACATGACCCTCCTTAAAATCCCTTCTATCTCATTCTAATTTACCAAATTTCTACCCATACAGTCTTTTTTCATATAGAAACACCGAATCCATTATATTGGTTAGTTCTTCATCACCCAAGACAGATGGATAGTCTTTATATAATTGTTCTTGCTGAGTTAGGATTTTCTCTCTGCTGGTTTCTTCCTCTCTTCCTGTGTATTCAATAATAAGCCTCATGTAATTGAAGCTTAATTCCAACTTGAGTTGTTGCCATTTCAAAAGCATTTCTGGCATCATATCACCCTGCGTTGGCATTTGTAATATTCTGAGGCCACGAGGTATAACTTTATATTTCAGGCAAGCTTCCAGATGGAATCTTTCAGCTTGCAACCTCTTTATTTTATGAAGTTCATCCTCTATGAACTTCTCTCATTAAAGAGAAAAAGTCAGTGTCTTTATGCCTCACTTGCAGATCTTCTGATGGTTGTTCTGTTGCCAGTAAGGGATTAATTGTGCACTTCATGAATCCCATAAGATCCGTTTGTGCTTTGCTGGTTCGTTCTCCATGAATTCCTGGAGCATACTCCAACGTTATAACATCACATGTACTAGTAGTACTATAACTCCTTAGGTTTCCTTCAGCCCTTTGGCACTAACCACGACCAACAAAATGCAAAATGAACAGTTTTTCTAGGTCACAGTTAGTGTAAATGAATCACCAGCAACAACTATGCGATTTCAGTTTTGATTTTGTACAGAAATGCTATTTCATGTACTTATGGTGTGGATATGGTATTGTATATTATAAGTTTTGGATCCGACTCATGTGTCTTATTAAATTTTACAAATATTCTACAAGGCCCCATGACAATGGCATGTTTTTCTCAGTGCAAAAATAGAGCATCCCACACTCTGACTGCTTGTCACACATTGCTAGGGTTTGTGTTTCACACTGGCCTCTTAAAATGTTGAGACCTATAATCCAGTCTGGTGCAAACAAACCTGATTCTCATAGCTGCAGTCTGGTGCAAACAAACTTGATTCTCATAGCTCCAGTCTGGTGTAATTAAACATTATTCGCATAGCTCCAGTCGGGTACAGACAAACCTGGTTTTCCACCCTGTTTAACCATTTCCTTCTAAAGAAGCTACAATGTCTGTGAGCAAATATGCGGTTGTTGCATTGCTCATGAAAATCCCACCTAAATCCCTACTCTCTAAAGCTGGCATCATGCTTTTTTTCATTCTATTAATAGCTAGCAATCTTGTCATTTCATAGCGGGCAATTTGCACAATTTCACCTAGTCAGAGGACATAACCAACCATCTTTTATATGAAGATTCAGCAGTGGCATAGATCCCTTCTCAGCCCCTATTCTTTTGTTGTTGTCATATTTATCTGATCCAAATAATAAACTAGTAACCATAAACAAAAACAATAAATGCCTAACTCTGCTAGGAAAATCCAAGGCACGTCAACCTTTTAAACCATTTAAAAACCTTTTTATTAACCATTTAAGCGCTTTCATCTCTGAAGTGAGACTTCATCAGAAACAGAAAAACTCCATTAATGAACATTTAAATACTGATTTAAGTTATGACATCACACAATCAATCATGAATTTAAAGCAGTATATACCCAAGCAAAAATACTCATTTAAAACTATAAGAAAAAAATCATGCTAATAAATAAATATATAAATGAAATATGCATTATTTTATGCTTTGCAATTTTTGTGCACTTTTTTACACATTCTAAATGAAAAGGCCATTGGGTCATAATCTAATAAAAATGAATTAAATAAATAAAATTGAATGTGGACTAAAATTAATATGTTACTACGAACAATAATAAAAAAATGCATATATAAATATGTAAAATTATATAAAAAACTTCTATCATACATAATATTATTTCACCAATACCTGTCCAATAAATATTGCATAAATATTTCATAAATATTAATATATACACATATATATATATATATATATATATATATATATACATATATATATATATATATATGTATATACACAAAAATACTTAAAAACTTTATTTGTAAACACTCATTTAAAAATGTATTTAAAAATGATGTTAAATTCATATGTTATTGGCCCTTTCCATTAACATAGGTGCCAAGGAAATATGATCATTTAAACCTGGTGTAAACATAGAAGCCAGTCTAAATTGCCACTGGCTTTCTTTCTTTTTTTAGGGTGTTTTTCCAATCACCCCCCCCCCCTCGGATTTATTTGTACCACATCCAGGATACCAAAAACAAATTTTTCAAAATTGTCACAAATAATCGCATGTTTATATATAGCATTTGTAGATTTTTAAAATTTTTTATGTCATTTAGATGTTCATATATTCTATTCTTTAGCATCTTACCTACATAAAAATGTCCACTAGTGTAACACATGGCTAAATAAACCACTCCCCTAGTATTACAATTGCCCTTCTTGAAATAAACCCTACTTTTCATGTTGTTATTCAAAACCAAACTTGATTCCTTATTAATAAAGGGACAATAGGGGCACATACCAGACTGTTTTGTCCCTTGTATAGCTGGAACATCTTTATTTAACTTATATTCTAACAACTGTTTAACATTATATCCCACCTTGTTGATAAATCTGGGTTTATTACCCACTTTCTGAAGAATGTCTTAATTTGTTCTAAATATACTCCAGTTTCTTTCAAAAGCCTGTTTAATCATAATAGTTCTAGCATTGTACTGTAAAACACAGGCTTTCCTAAAATTCTTGGAGATGTCTTGTTCACCTTTATTAATACTATCATTTACTATTACTGTTTTTTATTGTAAAAAAGTGTAAAAATTTGCAAAGCATAAAATAATGCATATTTCATTTATATATTTATATATTAGCATGATTTTTTCTTATAGTTTTAAATGAGTATTTTTGTTTGGGTATATACTGCTTTAAATTCATGATTGATTGTGTGATGTCATAACTTAAATCAGTATTTAAATGTTCATTAATGGAGTTTTTCTGTTTCTGATGAAGTCTCACTTCAGAGATGAAAGCGCTTAAATGGTTAATAAAAAGGTTTTTAAATGGTTTAAAAGGTTGACGTGCCTTGGATTTTCCTAGCAGAGTTCGGCATTTATTGTTTATATTTATCTGATGCCCCAGTCTCTAGTATGTTTACATTAAAACGTATTTCTCCGCTGTTTCCAGTTTTTTTTATTTTGGGAAGACCTGGCTTTATTTGCCTTTTTTAAGGTCTGTAAAGCCTTCTTATGTGTCATCTTTCAGGTTAGACCACTTATTTAAGATCCTGCCCTTTCATGCGATATTTATTTCCTGCTTCAGAAGCTTGCTGGTATTGCAGACCCGGCTTTCCAACCTGAAAACCTTCTTGCTAGTGGCCATCACTTCTGACAAGAAGATTCAGAACTGCAAGGCCTTTCTGCCAAACCTCAGTACCTAAGTTTCAAAGGGAAAGTGTGGCACTCTGAACAAACTCCTCCTTTATGCTAAAAGCTGTCACTGAACTGAATTTGAATTAATTACGTAATCAACATGTCTTTTTCCTAAATATTTCAGCCATGGTGAATATTTACTCCCTTATATGGACATCTAGGTTGAGAAGTTAACGAAATTCAGCAACCAGTCCAGGAAACTCCCACCTCGATGGAAATAGTATGCACGAAGCACCAAACAGTATTGAAAGACATTTTGGTGTTTGGTGCTTCGTGCATACTATTTCCATCGAGGTGGGAGTTTCCTGGACTGGTTGCTGAATTTCATTAGTTTTTTGTTTCTACAGCAGTGTCTACATTTGGTATAGGTTGAGAAGTTGTTAGTGTTCTTTTGTAAGTCTAAATTTGGCAGGAAAGTTTCCAGGCTCATTCTTTTCAGATGATTAGCTAACCATAATGATTTTTTACAACAACCATTGAAAGACATCTGTCTGCAACTCCCAGGGCTCATTCTACAAGAGCTATGGCAACTTCTACTGCATTTTTCAGTAAATCCATTGTTAAAGACATCTGTACCGCCACTGTCTGAGCTTCTGTGAACAATTTAATGAGGCAATATAACCTGGAAAATATATCCTGCTCTATGTCTTATTTATTTTAATTGTATTTATTTTATATTTGTTTCCCAGGAAAGTCTGACTGGACACAGCTCCTTTTTCAGTGAAGGCCCAGGGAGAAAAGCTCCAGTAATAAAAATTTACAACTATGAAAATACATAAATACAAATACATACACCATGAATAGAAAATACATAAATACAAATACAAACACCGTGAATAGAAAATACATAAATACAAATACAAACACAGTGAATAGAAAATACATAAATGCAAATACATACACCGTGAATAGAAAATACATAAATACAAATACATACACCGTGAATAGAAATTACATAAATACAAATACATACACCATGAATAGAAAATACATAAATACAAATACAAACACCATGAATAGAAAATACATAAATACAAATACAAACACCATGAATAGAAAATACATAAATACAAATACATATACCATGAACAGAAAATACATAAATACAAATACATACACCATGAATAGAAAATACATAAATACAAATACAAACACCATGAATAGAAAATACATAAATACAAACACATACACCATGAATAGAAAATACATAAATACAAATACATACACCATGAATAGAAAATACATAAATACAAATACAAACACCATGAATAGAAAATACATAAATACAAATACAAACACCATGAATAGAAAATACATAAATACAAATACATACACCATGAATAGAAAATACATAAATACAAATACATACACCATAAATAGAAAATACATAAATACAAACACCATGAACAGAAAATACATAAATGCAAATACATACACCATGAATAGAAAATACATAAATACAAATACATACACCATGAATAGAAAATACATAAATACAAATACATACACCATGAATAGAAAATACATAAATACAAATACAAACACCATGAATAGAAAATACATAAATACAAATACAAACACCATGAATAGAAAATACATAAATACAAATACAAACACCATGAATAGAAAATACATAAATACAAATACATACACAGTGAATAGAAAATACATAAATACAAATACAAACACCGTGAATAGAAAATACATAAATACAAATACAAACACTGTGAATAGAAAATACATAAATACAAATACAAACACTGTGAATAGAAAATACATAAATACAAATACATACACCATGACTAGAAAATACATAAATACAAATACACACACCATGAATAGAAAATACATAAATACAAATACATACACCATGAATAGAAAATACATAAATACAAATACACACGCCATGAATAGAAAATACATATACCATGAATAGAAAATACATAAATACAAATACATACACCATGAATAGAAAATACATAAATACAAATACATACACCATGAATAGAAAATACATAAATACAAATACACACACTATGAATAGAAAATACATATACCATGAATAGAAAATACATAAATACAAATACATACACCGTGAATAGAAAATACATAAATACAAATACGTACACTGTGAATAGAAAATACAAAAATACAAATACAAACACCATGAATAGAAAATACATAAATACAAATACATACACCATGAATAGAAAATACATAAATACAAATACATACACCATGAATAGAAAACATATAAATACAAATACAAACATCATGAATAGAAAATACATAAATACAAATACATACACCATGAATAGAAAATACATGAATACAAATACATACACCATGAATAGAAAATACATAAATACAAATACAAACACCATGAGTAGAAAATACATAAATATAAATACATATACCATGAATAGAAAATACATAAATACAAATACATACACCATGAATAGAAAATACATAAATACAAATACATACACCATGAATAGAAAATACATAAATACAAATACATACACCATGAATAGGAAATACATAAATACAAATACATATACCATGAATAGAAAATACATAAATACAAATATAAACACCATAAATAGAAAATACATAAATACAAATACATATACCGTGAATAGAAAATACATAAATACAAATACATATACCGTGAATAGAAAATACATAAATACAAATACATACACCATGAATAGAAAATACATAAATACAAATACATACACCATGAATAGAAAATACATAAATACAAATACATAAACCATGAATAGAAAATACATAAATACAAATATAAACACCATGAATAGAAAATACATAAATACAAATACAAACACCATGAATAGAAAATACATAAATACAAACACATACACCATGAATAGAAAATACATAAATACAAATACATACACCATGAATAGAAAATACATAAATACAAATACATACACCATGAATAGAAAATACATAAATACAAATACATAAACCATGAATAGAAAATACATAAATACAAATATAAACACCATGAATAGAAAATACATAAATACAAATACATATACTGTGAATAGAAAATACATAAATACAAATACATATACCATGAATAGAAAATACATAAATACAAATACAAACACCATAAATAGAAAATACATAAATACAAATACATACACCATGAATAGAAAATACATAAATACAAATACATACACCATGAATAGAAAATACATAAATACAAATACAAACACCATGAATAGAAAATACATAAATACAAATACATACACCATGAATAGAAAATACATAAATACAAATACATACACCATGAATAGAAAATACATAAATACAAATACATATACCATGAATAGAAAATACATTAGAAACAGTAAAAAATAGTACATTTTCATCAACATATATGGAATAAACAATGAATAAAGGCAGAGATTTATGCAGAGATTCACAAAAGTCTGTTACATGGATTACCTTGCTAGTAAAACTGAGATATGAAAAGAATTAGCTCTATAGTTAGAAGTAATTCACATGAGCATTCAAAAAGGACATTATCAACCACAGTGAAAAATACAGTTAAGAGATGCAAAAAGGCAGTTTATCTATAAGCGTTGTTGTTTGTTTTACATTTTTACAAGTGCTATTAAGTTAGAAGAGAGAGTAAAGGGGGTCTGTCCCGGAATGTTACAATGACATAGCTAAGTATCGTTGAAGTATGATTCAAGGAGCCTTTTAAATTGTGCAATAGAGCTATTTGTGGTTACAGGGGTTGGAAGTTTACTCCATATTTTGGGAATGTAGTTAGAGAAGAGAGAATTCCCTGCATGGTTGTTAGCTTTAGTAGTGTCTAAAGGGTGTAGGTTACTAGACCTGAGGCAATGGGAGCTTTTGTATGGGTGGGTAATATTTTGGAGATCAGAAGTTTTATCAGGCTGGTGAAGAATTGTGTGTGAAGGGTAGGTTGGTTAAAGCACAGAAGCTGAGGAAGTTCAAGACAATTTAGATGTATAAGAGATGTACAGTGATGTGACCTGTAGGAAGCACCTGTTGTAAATTTTGCTATTTTTTTATAGCAAGTGTCTAGTTTGATTAAGTCTGTTTTGTGGAGGTTAGTACTGGGGAGACATAGAGGAGGGTTGATAGGAGGCATATCTGGGCTATGGTAGCTTTTGTGTTTTTTTGTTAGAAATAGTTTGTTTTGGTATAGCAAACCAAGTTTCTTGTAGACATTCTTGATGGTTGGGGCTATGTGTATATCACATTTTAAGTTATTGTCGATTTCTACCCCAAGCAGTTTAGTGTGTGGTACTGTGTTGATCACAGTTTTATTTTTGAACAAGATAGTAAATGAGTGCGAAGCTGAGTGATGTCTAGTTGGGCTAAAGAGAAGGAGTTTAGTTTTATTGGGATTTAGAATGAGTTTGGAGTTAGTGAGCCATGTTTCGACAGATAGGAAGGGATTTTGGATTAAGCTGTGGAGGTCTTGTAGTGTGGGGGCTGCATATATTAGGGTAGAGTCATCTGCATATGGAACTACAGATGCATGAGGTGTGGAGGTGCTGAGTTGTTTGGTAAATATAGAGAAAAGTAGAGGACCAAGGATGGAGCCTTGAGGAACACCTACGAGAACTGGGAGCAGAGAAGAGAGTTGATTTTGCCACTGAACGGCTTGTAGTCATCTGGTTAGGTAGTTTTGGAACCATGTAATACTAGAGTTACTTATATTTAAGGTGGAAAACATACCTTTGTGACAGCTGTCATCAATGGTATCATTTCCCATAATGATGGTCACCCAGTAGAATTAACTCATATTCAGACATACAGAAAGTGGGCGTCTTCTTTTCAGACCAGATAAGATGCTAGACAGACTTATGTATACCAAGGTTAGAGGTAGATGAGGTTCAACAATTAAAGTTAAGACAGGAGGAGACAAGATAACAATGGCAATGTGCAATCAAGCTGCAGAAAAGTCCAGGAATAATTGGCATTCCTGCGGAAGTTTGGACATTAGGAGTGAAGAAAGTGATAAACATCTGGAAGATTTTGTTTAAGAGTTATTTTAAAAGGTGGAAAAGTACCAACATCCTGGAAGAAATCTGCAGTGGCTATAATACCTATAGATGATAAAGATCTATCAGACCCAGCTTCATATAGGTCCATTTCAATTTTAAACCACGATTATAAATTGTTTGTCAATAATGGTTAAAAGAATGGCAAAGGTGTTGCCAAAAACAGATAGATATGGATCAATGTGGTTTTGTGGTTTAGAGGCAAATATTTGACAACATTAACAGAACCATGATGGTCCAGAAGGAGGCAGAATGTAATAAAATACCACTGTTAAGGCGTGTCTTGATGCAGAGAAAGCATTCAGTGCAGTAAGCTGGGATTTTATAAGTATGGCAATGGAAGGAGGAAATATGTGGGATCAAAGGCAACATCTAATGTAGGAGGCTGCGTTTCTGACAACATGTGCCTGAAGAGAGGAACCAGGCAAGGAGGCTGCATTTCTGACAATGTGTGCCTGAAGAGAGGAACCAGGCAAGGAGGGTGCCTTTCTGACAATGTGTGCCTGAAGAGATGAACCAGGCAAGGAGGCTGCATTTCTGACAATGTGTGCCTGAAGAGAGGAACCAGGCAAGGAGGCTGCCTTTCTGACAACGTGTGCCTGAAGAGAGGAACCAGGCAAGGAGGCTGCATTTCTGACAACGTGTGCCTGAAGAGAGGAACCAGGCAAGGAGGCTGTGTTTCTGACAACGTGTGCCTAAAGAGAGGAACCAGGCAAGGAGGCTGCGTTTCTGACAATGTGTGCCTGAAGAGATGAACCAGGCAAGGAGGCTGCATTTCTGACAATGTGTGCCTGAAGAGAGGAACCAGGCAAGGAGGCTGCCTTTCTGACAATGTGTGCCTGAAGAGAGGAACCAGGCAAGGAGGCTGCATTTCTGACAATGTTTGCCTGAAGAGAGGAACCAGGCAAGGAGGCTGCGTTTCTGACAACGTTTGCCTGAAGAGAGGTACCAGGCATGGATGTCCTCTTTCACCTTTCCTATTTTCTTTACATTTAGAGCCACATTGGAAAAGAAAATAAGGGAGTCAGAAATTCAAGGATATAATTGGTGTGGTAATAAAAAAGTTGCTTTATTTGTAGATTATGTTATTTTGTATCTGATAAAAGCAAAAAATGACATCTCAGTATTGTGGGACAACTTGAAACAGATTCAAGTCATTTCAGATATAAAATTAATGAAAATAAAACAAAGTCTATTACTGTAAACTATGAACTGACACATGAATTGGTCAAGCAATACCTATATTTATGGGGACACTGTAAAATGAAGTATTTAGGAGTATGGTTTAAAAAGGATTCTATTCTGACAGTTAAGGATATGTGGGAAGAGACTAAACAAAACATAATATAAAAACTGAGAATCTGGACGCTCTTGTTTGTGGATATGGATAGCAGGATACAAGCAATGAACATGCTTTTAATCCCTTAAGTTTTATATGCAGGTCAAGCATATTTTTATCAACCAGAGGAGAAGTTGTGGGCAATAATTAAAAGAGCTGAAACAGATTACCTGGGAGGGCAAGAGGGCAAGGTGAAGTGGAATAAGCGGGCTCTACCAACAGAACAAGGTGGTTTAGGGTTACCTGATTTGAAGGAACATTGTTAGAGCAATACAAGTAAGGTTCATATATATATATATATATATATATATATATATATATATATATATATAAACAAAAGTGGAATGCCATAATTCATAATGGAAAGGGATGATGATGAAGCAGGAGAAATTCAAGAAATAAAGAAAGTGTGGGATTTTGGATGCAGATCCTTAAGGAGAATAACAATTACCATACAGAATGTCATACAAAGTATCATGCAGAATACTAAGAAATAAGCCAATGTGGGAATGGAGAAAGGAGACTTTGCCGACAGGATGATTACAATTAGAGGAACACAGAATATGCAGTGGGGCTAGACTTTATTGGAGAAAACTGGAAAAGAACCAAGGTACTGTGCGCAAATAACTAGAGAAGGAAAAGTAATAGAATGGGAAGAGGATAAGAAGACATATCGGCTGCAGGCTACAGACTGCCTTTTCTATCAGAGATTGATAGGGTATAAGCAAAGAGAAAGGGATAGGGGAATCCTAGGTGAAAGATCAGCACTGGTAAAGTTTTAAGTAGAATATAGAACAGAAGCTGCTGTTAAAAAAGGGATGACTAGTAGGGCATATAAAATATTGTACAATTACTCACAGGGCTCAATCAGAGGAAGTTACAAAAGAGAGACTTAGAAATTCACAAGGAAACAATGGAAGAACCTATATATGGCTCCTGAGCATGCAACAAAGCCTAGATGAATTAAGATTTTTGCTTGAAATTGTTTGTATAGGGATTGTTATACCCCAAGCAGACTCCAAAGAATTTTTCCTCGGGTAGAATGGGAAATGTTGGAGATGTGACAAGGAATAAAGATGTAACTGGGATTATATGTTTTGCAAGTGTAATGAGTTGGCAAACTTCAAAAATTCTCTACAAAGTACTCTGACATAAGTATTGGATGAGCAAATGAACGTAACTAAAGAAATTATATTTGTGAGCTGGAATACAAGATCCGAATTGCCTAGACACAATAAAGCCTTACTAACTTTAGTTCTGGAGGCTGTCAAAAAGATTTAAATAGAAAATGGAAATCAAAGTCTAAACCAATTGTATTTGAAGTATTGAATATTGTAACAGAGATAAAAGAACCGGAAGTGGGTTTGTTAGCAAAACTAGGTGCACATTATATAGAAAAAATGGAAATTGTGGGAATAATATGTGCAGAATTATGTTTTGGAGGAAGACTGAGATTTAATGGAAGAAAGGAACTGAGTAATGTATATAATGCTAGACTGATGATAGCTATACAAAATAATCCATGTGATGTTTAATGTGCATAACTAGGAGCATATTAATATGGTTTGTTTTCTATTAAATAAATGCATGTTGTGTATGTCTTACGTGATAATTCAATAAAGGTGTTAAAAAGCTGGTATCAGCTGTGGACCATTTCTGTTCGGGCCCCCACTGAAAAAGGTTTTATCCCATTCGGACTTTCCTAGTAAACAAAGATTAAAAAATATATATATATATATATATATATATATATATATATATATATATCTATAGGTGTACTTTAAAACGCCGACATTCCAAAACACCGATGATGAGAACACCGAGACCGGAAGATTGACAACTGAGATGAATGACAGTTTAAAAGCCCGACGCTGAGAACACCAACATGTTAAGGTAAGTGTGCGATAGTGGCAGACTTTAGGGTTAGGGGCGGGTAAGGTAAGTGTGCGATAGTGACAAACTTTAAGGTTAGGGGTGGGTTAAGTGAGTTAGGGGTAGGGTGCTGGTTGGGTGAGTGTCCGATAGTGATGGACCTTAGGGTTAGGGTTTGGGTTAAGGTTAGAGCATAGATAGTTGTGTATATAAGGTTTAGTGTAGGTTTGTAAGGTTTTTGGTGTGCTTGTGTTGTGTGTGTGGTTTTCAGAAAAGGTATTTGTTTTGTTTTGCTGATTGTGGGAATTGTGGTTTGTCGGGCATGTGAAGTTTTGTGCTTTTAAACTGTCGGTCATCTCAGTTGTGGATCTTCCAGTCTCGGTGTCCTCGTCGTCGATGTTTTGGAGTGTCGGTGTTTTAAAGTAGACCTATATATATATATATATATATATATATATATATATATATATATATATATATGGGAACACTTCATAATGTCGAAATCCTGAAAGATGGAATTTCATATAGCCAAGTCCATATGATCGAACGTTCGGTATCCCGACATTATGAATGGAGATCTGCATGCAGGGGAGATTTCCCTTTTCCTTGCTGTAGTGCGATCTCGGAGTTGAAATATTTAAGTAGCGGGGGTGTGGGGTGCAAGGGGCTTGCCCCCTGCAGAAACATTTAAGTTGGGTTTTTTCTTTTGGATATGTTTCGGAATTTCAGTATTCCGAAACATCGGTCATATGGTCTCGATCATATGAAATTCAATGTTTTGGAATTTTGAGATTCTGAAGTGAATCCATATGTGTGTGTGTGTGTATATATATATATATATATATATATATATATATATATATATATATATATATATATGTACAGTTTACTATCAAATGTAGAATTAATGTTGGCAAACATGGGAATGTCGAACAGCAGTCAGCCGATTCCTGTGTTGCCGAACTTTACTTGAGTGACAGTCTTTATCAGCAAATGCCACTGTGCATTTGCTGATGTTGCTCAGTGTTTTGAGCTGAGATCGTGGTCCAATGTGGATTGGGAAATTTATCCCTTTCCTCACTATAGAGTGATCTCGGAGTTGGAATATATAAGTTGCAGGGGGTGGTTAGAACAGTATTGTAAGCTTTCAATATAATGAGACTCAGTCAAATAGGTTTTCATTATTTTGAAAATTAGGTATTGTGGTCTCAGTCAAATGAAATTCAGTGTTTTGAGTTTTCAGTCATGTGAAGTAGACATATATATATATATATATATATATATATATATATATATATATATCTTTGTGTGTGTGTGTGTTTGTATTTATAAGTATGTTATTGATATGCCTTTACACTGAGACAGATTTAGTTAATTATGACATGTTGACTACTCACAACATGGACAAAAACATTACAGTAAGTGTACCATTCACAGAAGGGAAGCACACAGCCTCATTTTGCAGTCAGTAAAGCCTACAAAAACAGACCATCAAGTAGTTATTTTACAAAGAATGTTTTGCCCTCACACCCACCAACACAAGGACTCTGCCTCCGCTCCTCAAATTTATATGTAGCAACTGTATGGTTCTACAACAGTGATCAAAGAGCAATCTGCATGCAGACAACAGCAACTGGTCTTGCACAGGTCAGCATCTCCCTCCTGCACATAAGGAAGAGGGCATTCAACAATTTGTGAGAGAGTAAACAGCTGTCAAGAAGCAGTGCATTCAATGCAGCATGTGATAACTATATGTATGTGTGTTTCTGGGTTACTGAGGTATGACTGACATCCTGATGATTTTCAATAACTGCTTTAGTGACACAAGCTGTCAACTCCAATTTTTACTGACATTTCAAAATAGAAAACCCATATTAAAAGCCATTTTCAAGTGCTAATCAGTGGAGCTGTGCTTTGGTAGCTATGAGCTAAACATCCAAAATGTACAAAATGACCTTAGCTCATTTTATCTAGTCACCGTTACACTCTAATCCTGTCAGGAAATCAACTGCTGTTAATAAGGAGGAGTTCAACTCCCTCACTCCTCACCCCTCACCATGATAGCATGATGACAGACTAATATGAAGCACCTATACTTTGTGAATCCCTACCATCAGCAAAATGATACTGCACAGGCAGTGTGTCCACTATAACCCTAAATGGAAATGACCCTAACTGTAATCATAACCTGATAATTCACCCTGCTGTTTGCTGTCAGTCTCTGGTCACTACTTCATAGGAGATCAGCAGTATGAAATACTGTATACCGGCACTGCAGTCTGAAATCTACAAACATTAGCAGACTTCAAGACACTTCTTAACATGACGCCATTGTAAAAAATCATCACCTTCATAATATTAACCAGATAACAATGTCAACAACCTAACCAGCCAGTGACGGCGCAGTGGTGTAGCAGTTAGCACTGTCACCTCACAGCAAAAGTTTCTCTCATTCAATTCTTAGCTGGGGTGCCTTCTGTGCGGAGTCTGTATGTCCTCCCTGCGTTCGTGTGCATTTCCTGCGGGTGCACTGGTTTCCTCTCACATTCCAAAGACATGCAGTAGGTGAATTGGGCACCCTAAATTGGCCCTAGGTATGAGTGCGTGTGTGTGTGTGTGTGTGTGTGTGTGTGTGTGTGTGTGTGTGTGTGTGTGTGTGTGTGTGTGTGCACGCGTGTGTGTGTGTGTGTGTGTGTGTGTGTGTGTGTGTGTGTGTGTGTGTGGTGCACCCTCTGAGGGGGGTTGGGCCTCAGGCTAACAACACGACTTCTTAAAACCTGTACCTGCTGCAGAAACAATGAGTGCTGAAGGCTGCTCATTGTCTGATATGCTAAATGCACAGGAGTGAATCCAGGAACCAGTCACTGCTTTTTATGTCAATTTCCATAAACACCGAGCATATGAGCCAATCAAAAATGGCAAAGGGGAGCCTCTTCTGTTCAATACGGAACAGCAGGCTGTTCTGCATTCAGCAGAAGAGGCTTTCCTTTGGGACTTTTGATTGGCTTCTTTGCTGGCATATGAGCCTTTCAAAAATGGAAAAGCAGAGCCACTTGTACTCAATGTGGAACTGTTCCACATTGATTAGAAGTGGTTCGGCATTGTGATTTTTGATTGGCTCATAAGCTGGCATACGAGCTAATCAAATCCAGTTGCTTGAGAGTGCTGGTTGCTTGAGTCCTGGATAATGGGGATTTTACTGTAGTCAGTCAAGCGTACCACCCGACAAAATAAAAATATTGTCCACAAAGCAATGGTAAGAACATATTTCTGTATTATATTCAGAAAAAATAGCTTTATGTATTTCCCATTGACCTATTACCATATTGGCTTAACTACTGGCACAAGACGTGCCTATAGCTATGCCACAGGTAGTATTGATTATCAAAAACAAATATGTTATATTCTAAAACAGTCTCCAAGAGAAAACACAATAAATCAATAAAACACTCATCGTATCCACATATCAACCCCTTCGGTATGTGGAACTACCGCAAAAAGGGATTTGACATCAATAGTTACCATAAAATATCTTGTATGTTCAGATAAACTACATGCATATTCATACAAATCATGACAAAATTGCTTGGTATCATGTAGAACATAGTAATAATTGTCCAAGACAGGTCGCAAAAGCATTTTAAGATATATAGAGGCAGGCTCAGTTATTCAGCCAGCATCTGCTACAATCAGTCTAAACGGTGAAATAGTGGGATGTTTATAAATCTTAGGCATCTCATGTATGCAAGGTACTAAAGGTTCATTGACATTTAAACATTCCAAGAGATTTTTTCTTTATGTCACCATTCAAAAAACACTCATACAAACTATTATTAAATCGTTCACTCAGTATTTCAGTCTCATATAATGTAACACTCTTATACGTGGTGTTATCTTTCAACACATCATTCACTGAATTATAATAAAAAACAGCATTTGTTACCACCACTGAGCCACCCTTATCTGCAGGATGAATAACTAGATCACAATCGGACTTAAGATTCTGTAAAGCCCTCTTTTCTTCCACTGTCATATTAAAAAATTTCTTACTTCTTGTGCCATGTTCAAATAAACAATAACTCTCACTTTCACACATACACATTAAAGGGTGGCTATGTGGGGTATATAATTATTTTTTTTAAATAAATATGTTATTAACTTCATCATGATGATAAATAGCTTTCAGTGTCAAATTCCATGCAAACATACGTAAGTCAATAATACTCTGAGACAAATCGCCTCTTTGGGCAGGAATAAATGAAGGCCCCTTTGACAGAACACTGACTTCCAATGCCAACAATGTCCTATTAGAAATATTCCACACTAATTGTTCATGTTCCCCTACATCTTCTTAATGGACTGATGACCTTTGTCTGTTATTGGGCATTTCCTCTTTCTCCTGCCACTGCTGCTTGATCGCTCTTTGGATAGTGGACGTTCTACAGTGTTCTACTGGAAGGGGTAGAGCAGGACAAACTGCTTCACTATGAATAACTTTCTTACATACTACTGGAGTCATGTCCTTGTTGGCATATGCCACATTAGTTTTATTGGTGTTATGTGATTAATTAGCCTGTAAGGGTTCTCCCAAAGGAGTATTATATATAGGCGGTTCATTAAGAGAAGTAGATACGATGGGTTCAACACCCAAATTTACTTTCATAGCATCATGACTACCTGAATTTGCATTCACATTGCTATTCTCCGCAGCTGAAACATTGCGGCACCAGGAAAAAGCATAATTATTCCTATAATCTCTATTATCTCTTTCAAGCTTCCTTCTTTTCTGCTGAAGGAGCTTCTCTTCATATAGATGAACATTATCGATCGCTTCACCTACAGACACACCAGCTTCATCAGCTGATGCCAAACCATAAAGTTCATCTTGCAATCTATTTATCCTGACATGTATTTCTCTCTGCTCAGGAATAAAATAATCAATCAGTTGCATATACAGAAAACTAGTGTCAAGATTAATTTGTTGTTATTTAGCCAACAACTCAAGGTACACATCCCCATATGTCAACATTTTAAAAATGTGTAAACCACGAGAAACAACTTGTAAATAAATGCATGCTTCAAAATGTAACCTCTGAGTTTGGCAGTGTTTCAGTCAATATAAATCGTTCTCCAGATCTCTCACCTTAGCTCTAAATATATAGTTTACTTCATGCAAACTGTCATCAGTTGTGACATTTTGAATTTCACCAACAAATAAAGGATTCAACTCCAATTCCAAGAATTTCAACAATCTCTTATTTTTCTTCTGTATAGCCATTCATTGTAGATTAAAATCCAGCTTCATTTCAGCAGAACCACCTTCTGCCATGCTCGCAACAGGAAGAGAAAATATAACTAGTCAAACAAAAAACACGCCCCATAGCTATAAACAGTGCTGACAGAAACAGATGATACAGTATAGCCACAAAAAAAAGACTGTACATTTCATGACATTAATTATATATATATTGGCCATGTTTCAGTGCTGAGAATATTTTTTGTGGCTATACTGTAGTCTTTGTTTCTGTCAGCACGGTTTATCAGTACAGGGCATGTTTTTTTCATTTGACTAAGTAATACAGAGTGATGAAGTACAGAGGAACAGAGACTGAAAGAGAAATTCAGTCTTGTCTGATCTGCAGAAGAGATTAGCCTGGATCAGAGCGAGGGCACAGCCAGGAGTTGAACCTGTGTTGTTTGGCATAGAGGCTTTTTCAGGTTGTCTTAGAGGGTTTGTATATAGAGAGAAGCTCTTTATCTACACCCCTAAGTGTTCTGCTGGAGTTGTAAGGTGTAATGATGTTATTTAGTGCTGGAAAGGCTAGGGTTTTGTAGAACATGTTGTGGAGTGTTACACGTTGGGTACATTGTAGGTAGATGGGGAATTGTAGTCAGTTTAGTTTTTTTAGTGACAGACAGTGATGGGTTCTGTTTTTTGAATTGGTGGCAAACTTGGCCCCTTTATTGTAGCACTGTTCCATTTTGGATCTGGAATAGCTGAGTACTGGTGCTCTGTGGAGAAGGGAGGGTAGAAGGAAAGCTTTGACAACGGAGTTTTGGAAAGATGTTAGGGTGTGTTTGTTTCTGTATAATGTGCAAGGGAGGTTTTGGAAAGAGGTTAGGGTGTGTTTGTTTCTGTATAATGTGCCAAGTTTCTGGTGGGTTTTCTTTCTGTTTTGTTGAATGTGGAGATCAAACCATAAGTGATTGTCTATGACTACGCCTAGTAGCTTGGTTTGATAGACAATGTCAGTGGTGGTGTTATCAGCAGAGAGGGTGGTGTTATCAGCAGAGAGGGTGGTGTTAGCAGAGAGAGTGGTGTTATCAGCAGAGAGGGTGGTGTTATCAGCAGAGAGGGTGGTGTTATCAGCAGAGAGAGTGGTGTTATCAGCAGAGAGGGTGGTGTTATCAGCAGAGAGGGTGGTGTTATCAGCAGAGAGAGTGGTGTTATCAGCAGAGAGGGTGGTGTTATCAGCAGAGAGAGTGGTGTTATCAGCAGAGAGGGTGGTGTTATCAGCAGAGAGGGTGGTGTTATCAGCAGAGAGGGTGGTGTTATCAGCAGAGAGAGTGGTGTTATCAGCAGAGAGGGTGGTGTTATCAGCAGAGAGGGTGGTGTTATCAGCAGAGAGAGTGGTGTTATCAGCAGAGAGGGTGGTGTTATCAGCAGAGAGGGTGGTGTTATCAGCAGAGAGGGTGGTGTTATCAGCAGAGAGAGTTTTGAAGTAGTTTAGGTTAGTAGTACAGTTCTTTGTCTGAAAAAGAAAGCAGCTTACTTGTTTGGGGTGAGGAATAGCTGGTTGTTAGTAAACCAGGATTCAACAGCAGAAAACATTTATTAGTTATCAGAGAGAAGCTGGGGTAGTGTGTGAGAGGTAAAGATTATTGTGGAATCATTAGCATATTACATGAGTGTTCCACTAGTAAGGGCAGTACATAGGTCATTAGTAAAAAATATTAAAATGTAGAGGTCCTAGAATTGACCCTTGTGGGACTCCTGTGGGATTTACTAGAATGGGGAAGATAACAATGGACCATTTTAGTGCTTGTTATCTATTATATAAGTAACAGTGGAACCAGTTTAGTGCAGGTGGGGTAACTCCTAGGTTGGAGAGCTGGTTCAAGAGTAAAGAGTGTGACGCTGTATCAAAAGCTTTTGAGAAGTCAAGAAATAGAACAGATACATACCATATGTGTTTGTAAGGAAGCTGTTTTGCTGCAAGTATTTCATTAGTTGAAGATGAATACATTTTTCCAATATTTTAGAGATGGGAGAAAGTATGGCTATGGGTCAAATGTTTTTATGTTCAGTGGAGTTACCTCCTTTGTAAATGGGGATGATATAGGACTTTTTCCAGAAGTTAGGAACTCTGGACTCAGATATGGATTGATTAATCAAGATGCTGACTGGATGTGCTATGGACTCAGATATGGATCGATTGAGAAGGATGCTGACTGGGTTTGCAATAGAATCAGATATAGATCGATTGATCAGGATGCTGACTGGGTTTGCTATAGAATCAGATATGGATCAATTGATCAGGATGCTGACTGGGTTTGCTATAGAATCAGATATGGATCGATTGATCAGGGTGCTGACTGGGTTTACTATAGAGTCAGATATGGATTGATTGATTGATCAGGATGCTGACTGGGTATGCTATGGATTCAGATATCAATCTTTTGATCAGGATGCTGACTGGGTTTGCTATACAGTCAGATATGAACTGATTGATCAGGATGCTGACTGGGTTTACTATAGAGTCAGATATGGATCAATTGATTAGGATGCTGACTGGGCGTGCTATGGAGTCAGATATGGATTGATAGATCTGGATGCCGAATGGGTGTGCTATGCAGTCAGATATTGATTGATTGATCAGGATGTTGATTGGGTTTGCTATGGACTCAGATATGGCTCGATTGATCAGGATGCTAACTGGGTATGTTATGCAGTCAGATATGGATCAATTGATCAGGATGCTGACTGGGTTTGCTATAGAAACAGATATGGATCGATTGATCAGGATGCTGACTAGGTTTGCTATAGAGTCAGATATGGCTTAATTATTAAGGATGCTGACTGGGTTTGCTATAGAGTCAAATATGGATCAATTGATTAGGATGCTGACTGGGTGTGCTATGGAGTCAGATATGAATTGATTGATCAGGATGCTGACTGGGTGTGCTATGCAGTCAGATATTGATTGATTGATCAGGATGTTGATTGGGTTTGCTATGGACTCAGATATGGCTCGATTGATCAGGATGCTAACTGGGTATGCTATGCAGTCAGATATGGATCAATTGATCAGGATGCTGACTGGGTTTGCTATGGACTGAGATATGGCTCAATTGATCAGGATGCTGATTGGGTTTGCTATAGAATCAGATATGGATCGATTGATCAGGATGCTGACTGGGTTTGCTATAGGGTCAAATATGCATCAACTGATTAGTATGCTGACTGGGTGTGCTATGGAATCAGATATGAATTGATCAGGATGCTGACTGGGTGTGCTATGCAGTCAGATATTGATTGATTGATCAGGATGTTGATTGGGTTTGCTATGGACTCAGATATGGCTCAATTGATCAGGATGCTAACTGGGTATGTTATGCAGTCAGATATGGATCAATTGATCAGGATGCTGACTGGGTTTGCTATGGACTGAGATATGGCTCGATTGATCAGGATGCTGACTGGGTTTGCTATAGAGTCAGATATGGATCAATTGATCAGAATGCTGACTGGGTTTGCTATAGAGTCAGATATGGATCGATTGATCAGGATGCTGACTGGGTTTGCTGTGGACTCAGATATGGCTCGATTGATCAGGATGCTGACAGGGTTTGCTATTGAGTCAGATATGGATCGATTGATCAGGATGCTGACTGGGTTTGCTGTGGACTCAGATATGGCTCGATTGATCAGGATGCTGACAGGGTTTGCTATGGATTCAGTTATGGATTGATTGATCAGGATGATGACTGGGTTTGCTGTGGACTCAGATATGGCTTGATTGATCAGGATGCTGACAAGGTTTGCTATGGAGTCAGATATGGATCGATTGATCCAGATGCTGACTGGGTTTGCTGTAGACTCAGATATGGCTCGATTGATCAGGATGCTGACTGGGTTTACTCTAGAGTCAGATAAGGATCGATTGATCAGGATGCTGACTGGGTGTGCTATGGACTCAGATATGGCTCGATTGATCAGGATGCTACTAGGTTTGCTGTGGATGCAGATATGGCTCGATTGATCAGGATGCTGACTGGGTTTGCTGTGGACTCAGATGTGGATCAATTGATCAGGATGCTGACTGGGTTTGCTATGGAGTCAGATATGGATCGATTGATCAGGATGCTGACTGGGTGTGCTATGGACTCAGTTATGGCTTGATTGATCAGGATGCTGACTGGGTGTGCTATGGACTCAGATATGGCTCAATTGATCAGGATGCTGACTGGGTGTCCTATGGACTCAGATATGGCTCGATTGATCAGGATGCTGACCGGGTACGCTATAGAGTCAGATGTGGCTCGATTGATCAGAATGCTGACTGGGTTTGCTGTGGACTCAGATATGGCTTGATTGATCAAGATGCTGACTGGGTGTGTTATGGACTCAGATATGGCTCGATTGATCAGGATGCTGACAGGGTGTGCTATGGACTCAGATATGGCTTGATTGATCAGGATGCTGACTGGGTGTGCTATGGACTCAGATATGGCTCGATTGATCAGGATGCTGACTGGGTTTGCTGTGGACTCAGATATGGATCGATTGATCAGGATGCTGACTGGGTGTGCTATGGAGTCAGATATGGATCGATTGATCAGGATGCTGACAGGGTTTGCAATGGAGTCAGATATGGATTGATTGATCAAGATGCTGACTGGGTTTGCTGTGAACTCAGATATGGCTCGATTGATCAGGATACTGACAGGGTTTGCTATGGAGTCAGATATGGATTGATTGATCAGGATGCTGACTGGGTTTGCTGTGGACTCAGATATGGCTCGATTGATCAGGATGCTGACAGGGTTTGCTATGGAGTCAGATATGGATCGATTGATCAGGATGCTGACTGGGATTGCTGTGGACTCAGATATGGATCGATTGATCAGGATGCTAACTGGGTATGCTATTCAGTCAGATGTGGATCAATTGATCAGGATGCTGACTGGGTTTGCTATAGAATCAGATATGGATCGATTGATCAGGATGATGACTTGGTTTGCTATAGAATCAGATATGGATCGATTGATCAGGGTGCTGACTGGGTTTGCTATAGAGTCAGATATGGATCGATTGATTGATGAGGATGCTGACTGGGTATGCTATGGATTCAGATATTGATCTGTTGATCAGGATGCTGACTGGGTTTGCTATAGAGTCAGATATGGCTCGATTGATCAGGATGCTGACTGGGTTTGCGATAGAGTCAAATATGGATCAATTGATTAGTATGCTGACTGGGTGTGCTATGGAGTCAGATATGAATTGATCAGGATGCTGACTGGGTGTGCTATGCAGTCAGATATTGATTGATTGATCAGGATGTTGATTGGGTTTGCTATGGACTCAGATATGGCTCGATTGATCAGGATGCTAACTGAGTATGCTATGCAGTCAGATATGGATCAATTGATCAGGATGCTGACTGGGTTTGCTATGGACTGAGATATTGCTCGATTGATCAGGATGCTGACTGGGTTTGCTATAGAATCAGATATGGATCGATTGATCAGGATGCTGACTGGGTTTGCTATAGAGTCAGATATGGATCAATTGATCAGGATGCTGACTGGGTTTGCTATAGAGTCAGATATGGATCGATTGATCAGGATGCTGACTGGGTTTGCTGTGGACTCAGATATGGCTCGATTGATCAGGATGCTGACAGGGTTTGCTATGGGGTCAGATATGAATCGATCGATCAGGATGCTGACTGGGTTAGCTGTGGACTCAGATATGGCTCGATTGATCAGGATGCTGACAGGGTTTGCTATGGATTCAGTTATGGATTGATTGATCAGGATGATGACTGGGTTTGCTGTGGACTCAGATATGGCTTGATTGATCAGGATGCTGACAAGGTTTGCTATGGAGTCAGATATGGATCGATTGATCCAGATGCTGACTGGGTTTGCTGTAGACTCAGATATGGCTCGATTGATCAGGATGCTGACTGGGTTTACTCTAGAGTCAGATAAGGATCGATTGATCAGGATGCTGACTGGGTGTGCTATGGACTCAGATATGGCTCGATTGATCAGGATGCTACTAGGTTTGCTGTGGATGCAGATATGGCTCGATTGATCAGGATGCTGAAAGGGTTTGCTATGGAGTCAGATATGGATCGATTGATAAAGATGCTGACTGGGTTTGCTGTGGACTCACATATGGATCGATTGATCAGGATGCTGACTGAGTTTGCTATGGAGTCAGATATGGATCGATTGATCAGGATGCCGACTGGGTGTGCTATGGACTCAGTTATGGCTTGATTGATCAGGATGCTGACTGGGTGTACTATGGACTCAGATATGGCTCAATTGATCAGGATGCTGACTGGGTGTCCTATGGACTCAGATATGGCTCGATTGATCAGGATGCTGACCGGCACGCTATAGAGTCAGATATGGCTCGATTGATCAGGATGCTGACTGGGTTTGCTGTGGACTCAGATATGGCTTGATTGATCAAGATGCTGACTGGGTGTGTTATGGACTCAGATATGGCTCGATTGATCAGGATGCTGACAGGGTGGGCTATGGACTCAGATATGGCTTGATTGATCAGGATGCTGACTGGGTTTGCTATAGAGTCAGACATGGATCGATTGATCAAGATGCTGACTGCGTGTGCTATGGACTCAGATATGGATCGATTGATCAGGATGCTGACTGGGTGTGCTATGGACTCAGATATGGATCGATTGATCAGGATGCTGACAGGGTTTTCTATGGAGTCAGATATGGATCGATTGATCAGGATGCTGACTGGGTTTGCTATAGTGTCAAATATGAATCAATTGATTAGGATGCTGACTGGGTGTGCTATGGAGTCAGATATGAATTGATCAGGATGCTGACTGGGTGTGCTATGCAGTCAGATATTGATTGATTGATCAGGATGTGGATTGGGTTTGCTATGGACTCAGATATGGCTCGATTGATCAGGATGCTGACTGGGTTTCCTATAGAGTCAGATATGGATTGATTGATCAGGATGCTGACTGTGTGTGCTATGGACCAACATATGGATGGATTGATCAGGATGCTGACTGGGTTTGCTATAGAGTTAGATATTGATTGATTGATTGATCAGGATGCTGACTGGGTATGCTATGGATTCAGATATTGATCTGTTGATCAGGATGCTGACTGGGTTTGCTATAGAGTCAGATATGACTTGGTTGATCAGGATGATGACTGGGTTTGCTATAGAGTCAAATATGGATCAATTGATTAGGATGCTGACTGGGTGTGCTATGGAGTCAGATATGAATTGATCAGGATGCTGACTGGGTGTGTTATGCAGTCAGATATGGCTCGATTGATCAGGATGCTAACTGGGTATGCTATGCAGTCAGATATGGATCAATTGATCAGGATGCTGACTGGGTTTGCTATGTACTGAGATATGGCTCAATTGGTCAGGATGATGACTGGGTTTGCTATAGAATCAGATATGGATCGATTGATCAGGAGGCTGACTGGGTTTGCTATAGAGTCAGATATGGATCAATGGATCAGGATGCTGACTGGGTTTGCTATAGAGTCAGATATGGATCGATTGATCAGGATGCTGACTGGGTTTGCTGTGGACTCAGATATGGCTTGATTGATCAGGATGCTGACAGGGTTTGCTACGGAGTCAGATATGGATCGATTGATCAAGATGCTGACTGGGTTTGCTGTGGACTCAGATATGGATCAATTGATCAGGATGCTGACTGGGTGTACTCTAGAGTCAGAGATGGATCGACTGATCAGGATGCTGGCTGGGTGTGCTATGGACTCAGATATGGCTTGATTGATCAGGATGCTGACAGGGTTTGCTATGGACTCAGATATGGATCGATTGATCAGGATGCTGACTGGGTTTACTATAGAGTCAGATATGGATCAATTGATCAGGATGCTGACTGGGTTTGCTATAGAGTCAGATATGGATCGATTGATCAGGATGCTGACTGGGTTTGCTGTGGACTCAGATATGGCTCGATTGATCAGGATGCTGACAGGGTTTGCTATGGAGTCAGATATGAATCGATTGATCAGGATGCTGACTGGGTTTGCTGTGGACTCAGATATGGCTCGATTGATCAGGATGCTGACGGGGTTTGCTATGGAGTCAGATATGGATCGATTGATCAAGATGCTGACTGGGTTTGCTGTGGACTCACATATGGATCGATTGATCAGGATGCTGACTGAGTTTGCTATGGAGTCAGATATGGATCGATTGATCAGGATGCTGACTGGGTGTGCTATGGACTCAGTTATGGCTCGATTGATCAGGATGCTGACTGGGTGTGCTATGGACTCAGATATGGCTCAATTGATCAGGATGCTGACTGGGTGTCCTATGGACTCAGATATGGCTCGATTGATCAGGATGCTGACTGGGTACGCTATAGAGTCAGATATGGCTCGATTGATCAGGATGCTGACTGGGTTTGCTGTGGACTCAGATATGGCTTGATTGATCAAGATGCCGACTGGGTGTGTTATGGACTCAGATACGGCTCCATTGATCAGGATGCTGACAGGGTGGGCTATGGACTCAGATATGGCTTGATTGATCAGGATGCTGACTGGGTGTGCTATGGACTCAGATATGGCTCGATTGATCAGGATGCTGACTGGGTTTGCTGTGGACTCAGATATGGATCGATTGATCAGGATGCTGACTGGGTGTGCTATGGAGTCAGATATGGATCGATTGATCAGGATGCTGACAGGGTTTGCAATGGAGTCAGATATGGATTGATTGATCAGGATGCTGACTGGGTTTGCTGCGGACTCAAATATGGCTCGATTGATCAGGATACTGACAGGGTTTGCTATGGAGTCAGATATGGATTGATTGATCAGGATGCTGACTGGGTTTGCTGTGGACTCAGATATGGCTCGATTGATCAGGATGCTGACAGGGTTTGCTATGGAGTCAGATATGGATCGATTGATCAGGATGCTGACTGGGATTGCTGTGGACTCAGATATGGATCGATTGATCAGGATGCTAACTGGGTATGCTATTCAGTCAGATGTGGATCAATTGATCAGGATGCTGACTGGGTTTGCTATAGAATCAGATATGGATCGATTGATCAGGATGATGACTTGGTTTGCTATAGAATCAGATATGGATCGATTGATCAGGGTGCTGACTGGGTTTGCTATAGAGTCAGATATGGATCGATTGATTGATGAGGATGCTGACTGGGTATGCTATGGATTCAGATATTGATCTGTTGATCAGGATGCTGACTGGGTTTGCTATAGAGTCAGATATGGCTCGATTGATCAGGATGCTGACTGGGTTTGCGATAGAGTCAAATATGGATCAATTGATTAGTATGCTGACTGGGTGTGCTATGGAGTCAGATATGAATTGATCAGGATGCTGACTGGGTGTGCTATGCAGTCAGATATTGATTGATTGATCAGGATGTTGATTGGGTTTGCTATGGACTCAGATATGGCTCGATTGATCAGGATGCTAACTGGGTATGCTATGCAGTCAGATATGGATCAATTGATCAGGATGCTGACTGGGTTTGCTATGGACTGAGATATTGCTCGATTGATCAGGATGCTGACTGGGTTTGCTATAGAATCAGATATGGATCGATTGATCAGGATGCTGACTGGGTTTGCTATAGAGTCAGATATGGATCAATTGATCAGGATGCTGACTGGGTTTGCTATAGAGTCAGATATGGATCGATTGATCAGGATGCTGACTGGGTTTGCTGTGGACTCAGATATGGCTCGATTGATCAGGATGCTGACAGGGTTTGCTATGGGGTCAGATATGAATCGATCGATCAGGATGCTGACTGGGTTAGCTGTGGACTCAGATATGGCTCGATTGATCAGGATGCTGACAGGGTTTGCTATGGATTCAGTTATGGATTGATTGATCAGGATGATGACTGGGTTTGCTGTGGACTCAGATATGGCTTGATTGATCAGGATGCTGACAAGGTTTGCTATGGAGTCAGATATGGATCGATTGATCCAGATGCTGACTGGGTTTGCTGTAGACTCAGATATGGCTCGATTGATCAGGATGCTGACTGGGTTTACTCTAGAGTCAGATAAGGATCGATTGATCAGGATGCTGACTGGGTGTGCTATGGACTCAGATATGGCTCGATTGATCAGGATGCTACTAGGTTTGCTGTGGATGCAGATATGGCTCGATTGATCAGGATGCTGAAAGGGTTTGCTATGGAGTCAGATATGGATCGATTGATAAAGATGCTGACTGGGTTTGCTGTGGACTCACATATGGATCGATTGATCAGGATGCTGACTGAGTTTGCTATGGAGTCAGATATGGATCGATTGATCAGGATGCCGACTGGGTGTGCTATGGACTCAGTTATGGCTTGATTGATCAGGATGCTGACTGGGTGTACTATGGACTCAGATATGGCTCAATTGATCAGGATGCTGACTGGGTGTCCTATGGACTCAGATATGGCTCGATTGATCAGGATGCTGACCGGGTACGCTATAGAGTCAGATATGGCTCGATTGATCAGGATGCTGACTGGGTTTGCTGTGGACTCAGATATGGCTTGATTGATCAAGATGCTGACTGGGTGTGTTATGGACTCAGATATGGCTCGATTGATCAGGATGCTGACAGGGTGGGCTATGGACTCAGATATGGCTTGATTGATCAGGATGCTGACTGGGTTTGCTATAGAGTCAGACATGGATCGATTGATCAAGATGCTGACTGCGTGTGCTATGGACTCAGATATGGATCGATTGATCAGGATGCTGACTGGGTGTGCTATGGACTCAGATATGGATCGATTGATCAGGATGCTGACAGGGTTTTCTATGGAGTCAGATATGGATCGATTGATCAGGATGCTGACTGGGTTTGCTATAGTGTCAAATATGAATCAATTGATTAGGATGCTGACTGGGTGTGCTATGGAGTCAGATATGAATTGATCAGGATGCTGACTGGGTGTGCTATGCAGTCAGATATTGATTGATTGATCAGGATGTGGATTGGGTTTGCTATGGACTCAGATATGGCTCGATTGATCAGGATGCTGACTGGGTTTGCTATAGAGTCAGATATGGATTGATTGATCAGGATGCTGACTGTGTGTGCTATGGACCAACATATGGATGGATTGATCAGGATGCTGACTGGGTTTGCTATAGAGTTAGATATTGATTGATTGATTGATCAGGATGCTGACTGGGTATGCTATGGATTCAGATATTGATCTGTTGATCAGGATGCTGACTGGGTTTGCTATAGAGTCAGATATGGCTTGGTTGATCAGGATGATGACTGGGTTTGCTATAGAGTCAAATATGGATCAATTGATTAGGATGCTGACTGGGTGTGCTATGGAGTCAGATATGAATTGATCAGGATGCTGACTGGGTGTGTTATGCAGTCAGATATGGCTCGATTGATCAGGATGCTAACTGGGTATGCTATGCAGTCAGATATGGATCAATTGATCAGGATGCTGACTGGGTTTGCTATGTACTGAGATATGGCTCAATTGGTCAGGATGATGACTGGGTTTGCTATAGAATCAGATATGGATCGATTGATCAGGAGGCTGACTGGGTTTGCTATAGAGTCAGATATGGATCAATGGATCAGGATGCTGACTGGGTTTGCTATAGAGTCAGATATGGATCGATTGATCAGGATGCTGACTGGGTTTGCTGTGGACTCAGATATGGCTTGATTGATCAGGATGCTGACAGGGTTTGCTACGGAGTCAGATATGGATCGATTGATCAAGATGCTGACTGGGTTTGCTGTGGACTCAGATATGGATCAATTGATCAGGATGCTGACTGGGTGTACTCTAGAGTCAGAGATGGATCGACTGATCAGGATGCTGGCTGGGTGTGCTATGGACTCAGATATGGCTTGATTGATCAGGATGCTGACAGGGTTTGCTATGGACTCAGATATGGATCGATTGATCAGGATGCTGACTGGGTTTACTATAGAGTCAGATATGGATCAATTGATCAGGATGCTGACTGGGTTTGCTATAGAGTCAGATATGGATCGATTGATCAGGATGCTGACTGGGTTTGCTGTGGACTCAGATATGGCTCGATTGATCAGGATGCTGACAGGGTTTGCTATGGAGTCAGATATGAATCGATTGATCAGGATGCTGACTGGGTTTGCTGTGGACTCAGATATGGCTCGATTGATCAGGATGCTGACGGGGTTTGCTATGGAGTCAGATATGGATCGATTGATCAAGATGCTGACTGGGTTTGCTGTGGACTCACATATGGATCGATTGATCAGGATGCTGACTGAGTTTGCTATGGAGTCAGATATGGATCGATTCATCAGGATGCTGACTGGGTGTGCTATGGACTCAGTTATGGCTCGATTGATCAGGATGCTGACTGGGTGTGCTATGGACTCAGATATGGCTCAATTGATCAGGATGCTGACTGGGTGTCCTATGGACTCAGATATGGCTCGATTGATCAGGATGCTGACTGGGTACGCTATAGAGTCAGATATGGCTCGATTGATCAGGATGCTGACTGGGTTTGCTGTGGACTCAGATATGGCTTGATTGATCAAGATGCCGACTGGGTGTGTTATGGACTCAGATACGGCTCCATTGATCAGGATGCTGACAGGGTGGGCTATGGACTCAGATATGGCTTGATTGATCAGGATGCTGACTGGGTGTGCTATGGACTCAGATATGGCTCGATTGATCAGGATGCTGACTGGGTTTGCTGTGGACTCAGATATGGATCGATTGATCAGGATGCTGACTGGGTGTGCTATGGAGTCAGATATGGATCGATTGATCAGGATGCTGACAGGGTTTGCAATGGAGTCAGATATGGATTGATTGATCAGGATGCTGACTGGGTTTGCTGCGGACTCAAATATGGCTCGATTGATCAGGATACTGACAGGGTTTGCTATGGAGTCAGATATGGATTGATTGATCAGGATGCTGACTGGGTTTGCTGTGGACTCAGATATGGCTCGATTGATCAGGATGCTGACAGGGTTTGCTATGGACTCAGATATGGATCGATTGATCAGGATGCTGACTGGGTTTGCTATAGAGTCAGACATGGATCGATTGATCAAGATGCTGACTGCGTGTGCCATGGACTCAGATATGGATCGATTGATCAGGATGCTGACTGGGTGTGCTATGGACTCAGATATGGATCGATTGATCAGGATGCTGACTGGGTTTTCTATGGAGTCTGATATGGATCGATTGATCAGGATGCTGACTGGGTTTGCTATAGTGTCAAATATGGATCAATTGATTAGGATGCTGACTGGGTGTGCTATGGAGTCAGATATGAATTGATCAGGATGCTGACTGAGTGTGCTATGCAGTCAGATATTGATTGATTGATCAGGATGTTGATTGGGTTTGCTATGGACTCAGATATGGCTCGATTGATCAGGATGCTGACTGGGTTTGCTATAGAGTCAGATATGGATTGATTGATCAGGATGCTGACTGCGTGTGCTATGGACCAACATATGGATGGATTGATCAGGATGCTGACTGGATTTGCTATAGAGTTAGATATTGATTGATTGATCAGGATGCTGACTGGGTATGCTATGGATTCAGATATTGATCTGTTGATCAGGATGCTGACTGGGTTTGCTATAGAGTCAGATATGGCTCGGTTGATCAGGATGATGACTGGGTTTGGTATAGAGTCAAATATGGATCAATTGATTAGGATGCTGACTGGTGTGCTATGGAGTCAGATATGAATTGATCAGGATGCTGACTGGGTGTGTTATGCAGTCAGATATTGATTGATTGATCAGGATGTTGATTGGGTTTGCTATGGACTCGGATATGGCTCGATTGATCAGGATGCTATCTGGGTATGCTATGCAGTCAGATATGGATCAATTGATCAGGATGCTGACTGGGTTTCCTATGTACTGAGATATGGCTCAATTGGTCAGGATGCTGACTGGGTTTGCTATAGAATCAGATATGGATCGATTGATCAGGAGGCTGACTGGGTTTGCTATAGAGTCAGATATGGATCAAATGATCAGGATGCTGACTGGGTTTGCTATAGAGTCAGATATGGATCGATTGATCAGGATGCTGACTGGGTTTGCTGTGGACTCAGATATGGCTTGATTGATCAGGATGCTGACAGGGTTTGCTACGGAGTCAGATATAGATCGATTGATCAAGATGCTGACTGGGTTTGCTGTGGACTCAGATATGGATCGATTGATCAGGATGCTGACTGGGTGTACTCTAGAGTCAGAGATGGATCGACTGATCAGGATGCTGACTGGGTGTGCTATGGACTCAGATATGGCTTGATTGATCAGGATGCTACTAGGTTTGCTGTGGACGCAGATATGGCTCGATTGATCAGGATGCAGACGGGGTTTGCTATGGAGTCAGATATGGATCGATTGATCAAGATGCTGACAGGGTTTGCTGTGGACTCAGATATGGATCGATTGATCAGGATGCTGACTGGGTTCGCTATGGAGTCAGATATGGATCGATTGATCAGGATGCTGACTGGGTACGCTATAGAGTCAGATATGGCTTGATTGATCAGGATGCTGACTGGGTTTGCTGTGGACTCAGATATTGCTCGATTGATCAAGATGCTGACAAGGTTTGCTATGGAGTCAGATATGGATCAATTGATCAGGATGCTGACTGGGTTTGCTGTGGACTCAGATATGGCTCGATTGATCAGGATGCTGACAGGCTTTTCTATGGAGTCAGATTTGGATCGATTGATCAGGATGATGACTGGGTTTGCTGTGGACTCAGATATGGATCGATTGATCAGGATGCTGACTGGGTGTGTTATGGACTCAGATATGGCTCAATTGATCAGGATGCTGACAGGGTGAGCTATGGACTCAAATATGGCTTGATTGATCAGGATGCTGACAGGGTGTGCTATGGACTCAGATATGGCTTGATTGATCAGGATGCTGACTGGGTTTGCTATAGAGTCAGATATGGATCGATTGATCAGGATGCTGTCTGGGTGTGCTATAGAGTCAGATATGGCTCAATTGATCAGGATGCTGACTGGGTTTGCTATAGAGTCAGATATGGATCGATTGAGCAGGATGCTGACTGGGTGTGTTATGGAGTCAGATATGGCTCGATTGATCAGGATGCTGACAGGGTGTGCTATGGACTCAGATATGGCTTGATTGATCAGGATGCTGACTGGGTTTGCTATAGAGTCAGATATGGATCGATTGATCAGGATGCTGTCTGGGTGTGCTATAGAGTCAGATATGGCTCGATTGATCAGGATGCTGACTGGGTTTGCTATACAGTCAGATATGGATCGATTGATCAGGATGCTGACTGGGTTTGCTGTGGACTCAGATATGGCTTGATTGATCAGGATGCTGACAGGGTTTGCTATGGAGTCAGGTACGGATCGTTTGATCAGGATGCTGACTGGGTTTGCTGTGGACTCAGATATGGATTGATTGATAAGGATGCTGACTGGGTTTGCTATAGAGTCTGATATGGATCGATTGATCAGGATGCTGACTGGGTGTGCTATGGACTCAGATATGAATCGATTGATCAGGATGCTGACTGGGTTTGCTGTGGACTCAGATATGGCTTGATTGATCAAGATGCTGACTGGGTGTGTTATGGACTCAGATATGGCTCGATTGATCAGGATGCTGACAGGGTGGGCTATGGACTCAGATATGGCTTGATTGATCAGGATGCTGACTGGGTTTGCTATAGAGTCAGACATGGATCGATTGATCAAGATGCTGACTGCGTGTGCTATGGACTCAGATATGGATCGATTGATCAGGATGCTGACTGGGTGTGCTATGGACTCAGATATGGATCGATTGATCAGGATGCTGACAGGGTTTTCTATGGAGTCAGATATGGATCGATTGATCAGGATGCTGACTGGGTTTGCTATAGTGTCAAATATGAATCAATTGATTAGGATGCTGACTGGGTGTGCTATGGAGTCAGATATGAATTGATCAGGATGCTGACTGGGTGTGCTATGCAGTCAGATATTGATTGATTGATCAGGATGTGGATTGGGTTTGCTATGGACTCAGATATGGCTCGATTGATCAGGATGCTGACTGGGTTTGCTATAGAGTCAGATATGGATTGATTGATCAGGATGCTGACTGTGTGTGCTATGGACCAACATATGGATGGATTGATCAGGATGCTGACTGGGTTTGCTATAGAGTTAGATATTGATTGATTGATTGATCAGGATGCTGACTGGGTATGCTATGGATTCAGATATTGATCTGTTGATCAGGATGCTGACTGGGTTTGCTATAGAGTCAGATATGGCTTGGTTGATCAGGATGATGACTGGGTTTGCTATAGAGTCAAATATGGATCAATTGATTAGGATGCTGACTGGGTGTGCTATGGAGTCAGATATGAATTGATCAGGATGCTGACTGGGTGTGTTATGCAGTCAGATATGGCTCGATTGATCAGGATGCTAACTGGGTATGCTATGCAGTCAGATATGGATCAATTGATCAGGATGCTGACTGGGTTTGCTATGTACTGAGATATGGCTCAATTGGTCAGGATGATGACTGGGTTTGCTATAGAATCAGATATGGATCGATTGATCAGGAGGCTGACTGGGTTTGCTATAGAGTCAGATATGGATCAATGGATCAGGATGCTGACTGGGTTTGCTATAGAGTCAGATATGGATCGATTGATCAGGATGCTGACTGGGTTTGCTGTGGACTCAGATATGGCTTGATTGATCAGGATGCTGACAGGGTTTGCTACGGAGTCAGATATGGATCGATTGATCAAGATGCTGACTGGGTTTGCTGTGGACTCAGATATGGATCAATTGATCAGGATGCTGACTGGGTGTACTCTAGAGTCAGAGATGGATCGACTGATCAGGATGCTGGCTGGGTGTGCTATGGACTCAGATATGGCTTGATTGATCAGGATGCTGACAGGGTTTGCTATGGACTCAGATATGGATCGATTGATCAGGATGCTGACTGGGTTTACTATAGAGTCAGATATGGATCAATTGATCAGGATGCTGACTGGGTTTGCTATAGAGTCAGATATGGATCGATTGATCAGGATGCTGACTGGGTTTGCTGTGGACTCAGATATGGCTCGATTGATCAGGATGCTGACAGGGTTTGCTATGGAGTCAGATATGAATCGATTGATCAGGATGCTGACTGGGTTTGCTGTGGACTCAGATATGGCTCGATTGATCAGGATGCTGACGGGGTTTGCTATGGAGTCAGATATGGATCGATTGATCAAGATGCTGACTGGGTTTGCTGTGGACTCACATATGGATCGATTGATCAGGATGCTGACTGAGTTTGCTATGGAGTCAGATATGGATCGATTGATCAGGATGCTGACTGGGTGTGCTATGGACTCAGTTATGGCTCGATTGATCAGGATGCTGACTGGGTGTGCTATGGACTCAGATATGGCTCAATTGATCAGGATGCTGACTGGGTGTCCTATGGACTCAGATATGGCTCGATTGATCAGGATGCTGACTAGGTTTACTATAGAGTTAGATATGGATCAATTTATCAGGATACTAACTGGGTGTGCTATGGACTCAGATATGGATTGATTGATCAGGATGCTGACTAGGTTTACTATAGAGTCAGATATGGATTGATTGATCAGGATGCTGAGTGGGTGTGCTATGGAGTCAGATATGGATCGATTGATCAGAATGCTGACTGGGTGTGCTATGGAGTCAGATATGGATCGATTGATCAGGATGCTGTCTGGGTATGCTATAGTGTCAGCTGCTAATTCTAGGTATGTAGAAGGGAGGTTGTCAGTGGCAGTAGATCAGGATTTGAGTTTGTGCAGTAAATCTTTTTATGCATCTTGTAGGGCTTGGCTGACAAGAGAAAATGGAATGGTTCTCAGAAGGGGTTTTGTGCCATGAGGGTAAGGCGGTCCCGGGGCAGGGAATGGGGAGTATTAGGGGTAGATAAGGAGTAAGAGGGCAGGTGCTGCTGGTTTCAGTAATGAGGTCAGTTATAGATTTTACGAAGTGGATATTAAAAGCTTCAGCAATTTGAGAGGGAGGGGCATTGACTGAAATCTTGGTTTGCTTTTCAGTTCCAGGGTGGAGTAGAGCTGTGATAGTGGACCAGAATCTTTTTGTGTTAGTTTTGGGCTTTTGCTGTAGCTGACTATAGTGTAATTGTTTATCTTTGGTAACTTGTTTTTTGCTTGGTTCTGTAGCTGCTTGAATGTAATTAGATCTTGTTCTTTGTTGCTTTGTTTTCATAAAGCCCAGGCTGAATCCCTTTTTTCATTAGGTTTTTACATTCCTTAGTTACCCAGGGCATGGGATTGTTTTTGATTCTTTTGGTTTGAACTGGAGCTAAGGTATCTAGTAGTTCTAGGAAGCAGTTATTAAAGTAATGTATTGCCTTGTCTAGTGACAGTACCTTTAGTGGAGACCAGTTTATTTTGCAAAGTAAGGCATTAAATCTGTCTTTAGGGAAGTTAGTGAGATTGCGAACCGATTTCTAGGGTATGGGTTTTTGGAGGGCGAGAGTTTACTCTAATGTCAAAAGCAGGTAGGTGGTCACTTAAGGAGTTTCAATATGTACCAGCATTGGTAAAGTTAGAAGGCTAACTAAAACAAGGCTTGCCACCGCTCACCTCGAAATCACATGGCACACAAGCTACATAGAGTTGTTTGGCTTAAATAAATATTTTCCATCTATTGGCGTTCAGCGTTACTTTTTGCCATATCGGTTTTGGATTATTGAATTTGAATTCACCACTGAGTTCGAGGTGAGCGGTGGCAAGCCTTGTTTTAGTTTGTCTTTTTCGTTTTTGGTGGTGCAGCAGTTTTTTCAGCGATGTCAAGCGCTACACCGGAATCTGGGGTGAATAATGAGCCGGGAGAACTGACGATGCTGATTAACCTTTTAACTCAAAAGGTTGACTTGTTGTCCCAATGAGTGGATGACTTGTCCCAACCACTACAAGCAGGAATTGGAACATTGTCGGATTCATCACGACCTCCCAGATTCGAACAGGTGGGATCACAGGATCTATTACCTGTCAGTAGAGTAGCCGGTGAATCGGCTGTTGAGACCAATATGTTTTTATTTCAACAGAGTCAAGAGTGGGATGGAGCTACCAGAGGACCCATAGAAGGAAGTCCGAGTTCTCGTAGGGATGTTGGTGCCTCAGCTGCTACTAATGTAGTAGATGAGATGAGAAGGGAGAGTTCAGAACCCAATTTGAACCAATGGCTTAGACGGCCATTTCGGCTAAATATTTGTAACAACACTGTTGGTTCTCATCTTAATCAGAATGATTGTAACAACCTCCCATCTAAGCTCAATTTGTTTGACCAGAAATTGATCAAACTAAGGAAATTACAACTAGAGGTATCATACTTCGGTGAATGCCGGCGGTCGAAGATAGTCCCAAAGGGGCTTTATTCCTGGCAGTATCCAACAGGGTTAGAGGAAGGTTCCAAGTTCCACCAGGACCTCCTTTCCTTATTTGATAGACATGGGTTTGAACTCCTTAATTTAATTAGTATTCACTATCAGGAATCGATAAACAACTTGACAAGAGAAATATCGACCTTGGATGAGGAGATCAAATTGGATACCTATTTCCCAAGGTATAGATATGATTATGAGCGGATATATACTAGTATCGATAAATATATATTGAAAATCACTTTGACTAAGATAAAGAAACTCCAAAGGGATATCAAGGCATACAAGGATGGGGTGGCTTACCTTAGACTCCCCAAATCGTAGGGGAATTTTAAGGGGGGATCTAGTCGAGTATTGGGCCCTCTGAATGAGCTCTCAGAGTTCAGGTCACAACTACAACATCAGGACCAAGAGGCAGGGGCTCCAACTAGGAGTATAGACTATGAGAATCCGAATGGGAGGAGAGACTTTCCTGGTCCTCATACCAACCAGGTCAACCAAGCTCCTGAAGTGGAAGGGGCAAATTTTCAGGACCAAGCCTCATCTCCACAACAATCTTCGAATCGGAAGACGAGAAACAGGTACAAGACCAGGAGAAATTAAATGGGAGTGCTTATGAAAGTCCATTCCTTCATCTCCCCTCATATGAAGTTATTTTTAATATGGGGAAGGATTTCAAAATTTACAATTATTCCCAATTTGTTTTTCAGCAGCCCTTGGTCGACATCTTGGCTAAGGGCCTTTCCTTCGTACCATCTAGGAGGGCTAGTGTGGCAAAATCTATTTTGGACTTGAAGTTTTTTTTAAGGAAGCTAAATGTATCCCTCTTGTTGGGAGATCAATCCAAGTCAATGAAACCTTTCCATATTCCTAGCACGTATAACCCCACATTGCACCCCTCATTGGGAGTTTTTGAACAAATGTGTGATTTGGATATTCGTTTTTTATTAAATTCAAAGCATCTGCCTCAATTCAATATTACAACGGATGAAAGGGACCTGTTAAATGTTTTATGTTCTTCATCAGTCAGACTTATGCAACCTGATAAGGGGGGGGGTGGCTTGGTTGCCATGGATACAGATGATTATAATGATAGGATATTAGCCATTTTATCCTCTGAAACATATCGAGAAGTATCTAAAAATGAATTGAATGTCAGCATGACCCGGGTCTGTTCCTACTATGAGGATATGTTCATCAGTGGGGTGATTGACTTGGATGTGTTCAATTTTATTTCATCTTTGACACCAAGAATTCCAGTGTTGTTTGGCAATCCTAAGATCCATAAGAATATTCAGGACCCACCTATGTGCCAGTTAGTCAGTGCCAAAGGCAGTATTACTTACGCAGCGGCCAAAGTGGTGGATTCAATCTTCAAAAAATATGTGGCTAGTGAACCACATATCTCTAGAGATTCTTGGTCATTTTTGGCGAAGGTTGGTTCAACTCCATATAGTACAGACAACCACTTTTTAACCATTGATGTTATTGATTTATACTCATCTATTCCACATGATGTGGCAGCTGAATGGATCCGATTGGAAATGACCTCTAAACCAGCTCCTGCACAAGGGATTTCGATGGTCAGCGAACTTCTGGATATCATTCTAAAGTGTAACTTCTTTTTATTTAACAATCAATGGTTTCATCAGTTGACAGGAGTACTGATGGGGTTGCCTTGTGGGGCCAGTGTGGCCAACCTGGTGATGGCCCACTGGGAGAAGGAATGTGTTTTTTCTAATACCATCATCAAAGAAAAGTGACACTATATACACGTTTTTTGGATGATATTTTTATCATCCTTAAGGGCGACCAACAGGCGGCACATTCCCTTGTTGAAAGTTTCAACAGGTCAAATGAATTTTTAAAATTCACTTCTAACTTTGAAACAGAAAGGATAGCCTACTTGGATGTGGAACTTTTCAAGGATAGATGTGAGTGTTGTTTTTTAGGCAGAATTCACCAAAAGTCTACATTTTCCAACTCCTATTTACATTTTGACAGTGAACATCCTCCTCACCAGAAGAGATCTATAGTCAAGGGCCAACTGGTCAGGGCGGCCAGAATGGTATCTAGGGAAAGTGACTTTCAGGATGAGTGTAGGTTCATTTCGAACCTCTTTCTGTGTAGAGGGTATCCAGAGGAGCTCATTGTAGAATTGTGCATGAAAGTCAAAACAAAGAGGACCAAAGGTTATTTCCAACCCATTTTGGGTTATTCCAAGTCCGAGTTTGCCATACACCCACGGCTTGACCATAGCAGTGGTATGTACCATTGTAATTTCATCATCTCCTATAACCTGGATGCCAAGGACATGGTGTCAATTATTAAGAAGAATTGGTGCTTGTTATCTGCAGATATTACAGGGATTCCTGGGTTGAATTCTTATCCTAAAGTTACTTTCAGAAGAGGTCCTAACATCAAGAACATCTTGGAAACGAAAGTTAAGAATATATCTTCTAGATCTGGGATGTTCAAGTGTAATATGTGCAAATACTGTAGATTTGTCAAAGCAGGTGCATTGTTCTTGATAAGGGATAAGAAGTATTTGATCAAAGGGAGACACAATTGTGCGAGTAACCAAGTAGTCGATTTAGCCCGCTGTTCGTCTTGTGCTGTATTTTATATAGGCAAGACGGATAGGAAGCTACATGAACGTATGTATGGACATTTGTACGCCATGAAGAAAGAGAAGATAGAAAATGCTTTGGCGAAGCACATCAAGGACAACCCCGGACATGAGTTCTCCTTTTTGGTAATAGATCAACTTTGTTCAGAGAATAGGGGGGGCCTGGTATCTCTGAGATTGGAATTTAGAGAATTTATGTGTCAGCTAAAACTGGAGGCTTACCGTTACCCTGGCCTCAACAGCATGCTATCTATCAGTAGTTTTCTTAGAGAGGTAGGGCATATCCTATTTGTTGAGGATGGGGTATTATTTTCCATAATTGTTTAAGTTTTTTGGGCCCTGGCAGCAAAATAATTATTATAATTTTGTTGTATTTCCCATAACTTTGTTCCATTTCCATTTTATAGAAGGAGTGGATAATGTGGTTTCAGATGTTCTAATTTTGTAATGTTTATCCTTGATGTTTTCAAATAAATATATATATAGGGTTTATAAATATATATTTTTTATATTTATTGTTGATTAAAGGGGTTAAATTAACAATATATATATATATATATATATATATATATATATATATATATATTTATAATTTTAGTTTTAATGTAGCCATTGTTGTCATTTTAAAGTTATGGTTTTGGAGCTCGGTGTCTTTAAAACTGGTGGAAGGTAGGGGGCGTGTTGATCACGTTTCACTTTTAACTTATTTAAGTAAGCCATTGTAATGGCGTGAGTTTTCTGTTTTTTAAATTCTGATGAAGTTGGTGCAGAGTGCGAACGAAAAGCTACATAGAGTTGTTTGGCTTAAATAAATATTTTCCGTCTATTGGCGTTCAGCGTTACTTTTTGCCATATCGGTTTTGGATTATTGAATTTGAATTCACCACTGAGTTCAAGGTGAGCGGTGGCAAGCCTTGTTTTAGTTTGTCTTTTTCGTTTTTGGTGGTGCAAAAGTTAGAAGGCTGTGATTCCAGGATTTAGTCTAAGGTAGATTGTTGAGCGTAGTGTTTGTTGTACCTTGTACAGCAGGAGATGAGTTGAGAAAAAACATACAGCTTGATGCTGTTGGTGGGAAGATGTGATGCAATAGTTTGCCAGCATGGTTTATAAGGGAAAGACACGGGGTAGTTGAGTGTGTCTCTGCTGCTATTTTCAGATACTCAACTGATAAACTGTCTGCGCTAAGGGCTAGATTTAAGTGTGCACAGACTTTTTTATAGTTGCTGTTGGGATAAGCTGGAAAGTAAACTGACCTAGCTGAGTGGGATTTTGGGTGAAGGAGTAGGGGCTGAGTTTCAGTTTTTTGTGGGATTTTTGATGAAGGGGTGGGGAGAGTATCCTTGAATAGGAAGAGGACAGTTTGTACAAAATGGGAATGGAATTGGTAAGCAATGTTGTCTTTGTCATTGTTTGTTGTGATGGTGTGTTAGATTGGCTAAGATAAAAGAGTTTATTAATGGAAAACCAGAAGTGTTTTGGACTGCTGTGATATTTGTGTTAGAGCAGTTGGTGAAAGGATCGCTTTTCTGATTTACTATTTTGTTCAGTAAGGTATTTAAAGTTTTGATAGGCACTCTGTTGTTTTCTTTTTAAATGTGTTTGATTTGGTGCTGGGTTTCAGTTAACTTGTAAGAAGTGTTATATAGTGTTGCAATATATTAAGAAATGTGCTGAAATTAGATATGACTTCATCAAGGGCAGGGTCTTTAGAAATGACACAGTGTCTTGGGCTACTGTTGAAAGCTTCTTTGTTGAATTTTGTGAGACTGCATATTTGTTTGTAGATGTACTTATACTGAGTGGGTTGGAGGTAAGATTCCATTCAGGTATGGACTGTCTGTGTAGTTTTACTAACTTTTGTATTGATAAGTAGATTGAAGTTATGGAGATTTATTTTATATTTAGTTTTGTTTAGTTTTTTAGAGTAGAACCAACACAGGCTGTCCAAACAGAAACTGTAGTTATGGATGTCCTGGGTATATTATTTGGTACACGATGTTTCTGCCTCCTGAACTGAAGCCCAGCACTTTTCTCAGAAGAATACTTTTCTTGGTATGGCTGCCACTGCAAGAATGAATATTGGGATATGACAGTTTGGTCAAGCCTATAGAGGCTTTAATGCATTTTGGCACTCCAAAGTCACCACCATGGACATCTGAGACTAAGGCTTCCTTTACCAAATTGTAACAAGCTTTATGACTAGCCGGCTATGGTAAACCACCCGTCCTATGCTGCAGTAAAAAAAACTGTTTTGAACCATGGAAACAAGCTTGGCCTAGTAGCTAGATGCGGCTGAATGGTAGCTCGAGTAGCCGCCACATTTCCATGCTGCTTAAGGACAGCAGATGCTGCAGCCATAATTTGGGCACAGTAGGCCCCTCGGTGTTAAGTCCTTCATTAACTGTGATTGCACCTTACTCTGAACTACATTTGGGTTAAGATAAATAGCTCAGCACTTTTCTACTGCTCACAACTGTGTTTTAACATCTGATCTGTGTACCACTTCTAGAACTGATTTAAAGGAAAGTCCCCCCACTAACAGAGTTCATTCTTTTCACCTATGGTCACACAAGATAGATTGGGTCAGCCTTAGCAGTTTATACATAAAATATAGTCTTTGAAAAAGAAAACTTGAATATGTTTGCTGATTGCCCTGACAAAATGCTCCCTGTTAGCTAGATGGAAACTGTGACAATTAGTAAGATATTTGGTATGAGTAAGAGGGTTGCCTATGATTTTGGTCAGCTTTGGGCTTAAAGGAGTTTTATGGACTCTGGGGTCAGCCTTATAAAGAATGATCATGTGTAGTCGAATAGTTTATTTTAGATCTTTATTTGTATTTTTTACTAACCGAGTCATTCCCACTAGGCATAGCTTGTTTTCGGGGGAGATCCTGAGGTACTATACATACTGACCAGGGGAAATTTAGCCAGGGCACTAGGAAAACAGGTATATCACATTATGTGAGCATATGGAAATATTGAGAAAAAAGCTAACAGACACAAGTGCAGTAACACTTTTAATGGCAGAAGCACTGTTACGACATATTGTACAATAAACAGTGGCAACTGAGAGATGTTTTGAGGAAGATAAACTTCTGGTTACATCAAAACAGCTGAGAAGCTGAGGAGGGCATAAGTTCTCTGTATATAAATATGCAAAAGTGAATTATTTTATTGAACTTGCATAAATACCTTTTAAATTAACAAAATATTGCTACTCATTCACTTGAAAAGCTACTAACTCAGGCAGATATGATCTCAGTGTAACATCTCATCAGAATGATTGCACGTTCAGAAGCGCATCACCACCCCCTACCACTACCCCATCCCATTATTTGTCACTGCAGTCTCAGCAATGAAGATCAAATTTAAGAACCTGATGCAGAAGAGAATCCTCGGTCATCTGTCTCACTTTCTTTCATCAAAAGCAAGTGTGTTACTTGTTGAGCCATGAACCATAGTTCAGTACAAGACTCATAGATGGGATAAAAACATATTTCATGGAATGGGTAAGGCCAATCTAACACCGATCAGGAATGTTTAATTTAAGCACCAAAAGGGAAATTGGCTAGGCTTAAAATGTCCCACAAGGGCAGCTAGCCTACTACTTACATATGAACTATGAACCTATAAATCTATTAATGAACAGGGCAGCTACAGCTATTACATTTATTTAATTATATATTTATTTATTGCTTTTATTAACTGGGAGAGTCTGACTTATAAGAGTTAAACAAATGCAAAATGAAAAATAATATGGACAAAAAAGATTACAATCAGAGAAGAACAAATACCCACAATTAAGAATTCAATAACCGATAGTTAAATAAAAAATAATTTTGTACAAGAGATAAAGACATTTTATACAGTGTTGCAGGAATTGCAATTTTGCACAGGGCAATAATATGTTCTTGAGCAAAGAAATTTAATGATTTCTAAGCTAAAATGATTTTGGGCTGCCATTTAAGATTAAATAATAACATTTCCTTCTCAGAGGGGGAAAAACTCTCTGTCATTTAGACAAGGCTAACTGAATATGAAAATGCATCCTGGAGACAAGCAGATTGCCTTTTCCACCCACTTTCCTAGATTGGCCACCTTAAATACCAGAGGAATCACCACCCTACTTTACATTTTGGTGTCTTGGTGTGTCACTTGTGGAGAAAAAGGAGAGTGCGGTAAACACAATAAATAAGATCTTGTTATGTCCCAGGTTCAGTTCTAGCATTCAACAAATTGAAAAAAATGTTTAGTTTACCAGACCCAGAATGGTGGAAGAAGTCAAAACCAACAGCCCTAACAATTCCTTGTGAACCCTTCCACAATTTACAGGTGGGATTGTTTTCAAGTTTACAAGTGCTAGGGATTTGCTCATCGTCGTGTGATAGTATGAATGCTTGGTTGTTGGATTGAGGCTTTCCCATTCCATTCACCAGCCAGGCAAAGACAAGAACCAAGTCCCAACCACTGATAAAGGTAACTGCCACATAAACACCGAAAATCCAAAGCATACAAACTGGCAGGAACACTACAGCTTCACACAGTAAAAGTATGTATTTATAAAAATGGACCAGAAAAACACTTTCCGTTGTAAAACCAATGCTTCAGATCATAAAAACACAGACTCACAGCTCAGTTTAAAAACAGTTAAATGCTCAATCAACTATGTTAATTTTTCACGTCCTTAAACCAGTTTCCTCCCTTTCAATACAGGTTTTAAAGGGACACAGGCATTAATACCAGGATGTTTATCAGCCTGTAGCCTCATGACTCATTTAAGTTCTACTGTTTCAGTATAGTTAGTGAGATTCCCCCCCCCCCCCGGTGATCTACATCCACTATTTGTAGTACTCTAAAAACAAACTCATGTCCAGCATTTTCTTTAATATGTTTAGCTAGTGCATTGTTCATATTGCAAGTCCTAATCTCATAAGAATGACTAAAAATTCTATTTTTTAATCTCTTGTTGGTTTTACCAACATAGAATCCTGAGCAGAACCTGTATGTAGCTAAATAAATCACATTTACCAACATAGAATCCTGAGCAGAACCTGTATGTAGCTAAATAAATCACATTTACCAACATAGAATCCTGTGCAGAACCTGTATGTAGCTAAATAAATCACATTTACCAACATAGAATCCTGTGCAGAACCTGTATGTAGCTAAATAAATCACATTTACCAACATAGAATCCTGTGCAGAACCTGTATGTAGCTAAATAAATCACATTTACCAACATAGAATCCTGTGCAGAACCTGTATGTAGCTAAATAAATCACATTTACCAACATAGAATCCTGTGCAGAACCTGTATGTAGCTAAATAAATCACATTTACCAACATAGAATCCTGTGCAGAACCTGTATGTAGCTAAATAAATCACATTTACCAACATAGAATCCTGTGCAGAACCTGTATGTAGCTAAATAAATCACATTTACCAACATAGAATCCTGTGCAGAACCTGTATGTAGCTAAATAAATCACATTTACCAACATAGAATCCTGTGCAGAACCTGTATGTAGCTAAATAAATCACATTTACCAACATAGAATCCTGTGCAGAACCTGTATGTAGCTAAATAAATCACATTTACCAACATAGAATCCTGTGCAGAACCTGTATGTAGCTAAATAAATCACATTTACCAACATAGAATCCTGTGCAGAACCTGTATGTAGCTAAATAAATCACATTTACCAACATAGAATCCTGTGCAGAACCTGTATGTAGCTAAATAAATCACATTTACCAACATAGAATCCTGTGCAGAACCTGTATGTAGCTAAATAAATCACATTTACCAACATAGAATCCTGTGCAGAACCTGTATGTAGCTAAATAAATCACATTTACCAACATAGAATCCTGTGCAGAACCTGTATGTAGCTAAATAAATCACATTTACCAACATAGAATCCTGTGCAGAACCTGTATGTAGCTAAATAAATCACATTTACCAACATAGAATCCTGTGCAGAACCTGTATGTAGCTAAATAAATCACATTTACCAACATAGAATCCTGTGCAGAACCTGTATGTAGCTAAATAAATCACATTTACCAACATAGAATCCTGTGCAGAACCTGTATGTAGCTAAATAAATCACATTTACCAACATAGAATCCTGTGCAGAACCTGTATGTAGCTAAATAAATCACATTTACCAACATAGAATCCTGTGCAGAACCTGTATGTAGCTAAATAAATCACATTTACCAACATAGAATCCTGTGCAGAACCTGTATGTAGCTAAATAAATCACATTTACCAACATAGAATCCTGTGCAGAACCTGTATGTAGCTAAATAAATCACATTTACCAACATAGAATCCTGTGCAGAACCTGTATGTAGCTAAATAAATCACATTTACCAACATAGAATCCTGTGCAGAACCTGTATGTAGCTAAATAAATCACATTTACCAACATAGAATCCTGTGCAGAACCTGTATGTAGCTAAATAAATCACATTTACCAACATAGAATCCTGTGCAGAACCTGTATGTAGCTAAATAAATCACATTTACCAACATAGAATCCTGTGCAGAACCTGTATGTAGCTAAATAAATCACATTTACCAACATAGAATCCTGTGCAGAACCTGTATGTAGCTAAATAAATCACATTTACCAACATAGAATCCTGTGCAGAACCTGTATGTAGCTAAATAAATCACATTTACCAACATAGAATCCTGTGCAGAACCTGTATGTAGCTAAATAAATCACATTTACCAACATAGAATCCTGTGCAGAACCTGTATGTAGCTAAATAAATCACATTTACCAACATAGAATCCTGTGCAGAACCTGTATGTAGCTAAATAAATCACATTTACCAACATAGAATCCTGTGCAGAACCTGTATGTAGCTAAATAAATCACATTTACCAACATAGAATCCTGTGCAGAACCTGTATGTAGCTAAATAAATCACATTTACCAACATAGAATCCTGTGCAGAACCTGTATGTAGCTAAATAAATCACATTTACCAACATAGAATCCTGTGCAGAACCTGTATGTAGCTAAATAAATCACATTTACCAACATAGAATCCTGTGCAGAACCTGTATGTAGCTAAATAAATCACATTTACCAACATAGAATCCTGTGCAGAACCTGTATGTAGCTAAATAAATCACATTTACCAACATAGAATCCTGTGCAGAACCTGTATGTAGCTAAATAAATCACATTTACCAACATAGAATCCTGTGCAGAACCTGTATGTAGCTAAATAAATCACATTTACCAACATAGAATCCTGTGCAGAACCTGTATGTAGCTAAATAAATCACATTTACCAACATAGAATCCTGTGCAGAACCTGTATGTAGCTAAATAAATCACATTTACCAACATAGAATCCTGTGCAGAACCTGTATGTAGCTAAATAAATCACATTTACCAACATAGAATCCTGTGCAGAACCTGTATGTAGCTAAATAAATCACATTTACCAACATAGAATCCTGTGCAGAACCTGTATGTAGCTAAATAAATCACATTTACCAACATAGAATCCTGTGCAGAACCTGTATGTAGCTAAATAAATCACATTTACCAACATAGAATCCTGTGCAGAACCTGTATGTAGCTAAATAAATCACATTTACCAACATAGAATCCTGTGCAGAACCTGTATGTAGCTAAATAAATCACATTTACCAACATAGAATCCTGTGCAGAACCTGTATGTAGCTAAATTAATCACATTTACCAACATAGAATCCTGTGCAGAACCTGTATGTAGCTAAATAAATCACATTTACCAACATAGAATCCTGTGCAGAACCTGTATGTAGCTAAATAAATCACATTTACCAACATAGAATCCTGTGCAGAACCTGTATGTAGCTAAATAAATCACATTTACCAACCTAGAATCCTGTGCAGAACCTGTATGTAGCTAAATAAATCACATTTACCAACATAGAATCCTGTGCAGAACCTGTATGTAGCTAAATAAATCACATTTACCAACATAGAATCCTGTGCAGAACCTGTATGTAGCTAAATAAATCACATTTACCAACATAGAATCCTGTGCAGAACCTGTATGTAGCTAAATAAATCACATTTACCAACATAGAATCCTGTGCAGAACCTGGATGTAGCTAAATAAATCACATTTACCAACATAGAATCCTGTGCAGAACCTGTATGTAGCTAAATAAATCACATTTACCAACATAGAATCCTGTGCAGAACCTGTATGTAGCTAAATAAATCACATTTACCAACATAGAATCCTGTGCAGAACCTGTATGTAGCTAAATAAATCACATTTACCAACATAGAATCCTGTGCAGAACCTGTATGTAGCTAAATAAATCACATTTACCAACATAGAATCCTGTGCAGAACCTGTATGTAGCTAAATAAATCACATTTACCAACATAGAATCCTGTGCAGAACCTGTATGTAGCTAAATAAATCACATTTACCAACATAGAATCCTGTGCAGAACCTGTATGTAGCTAAATAAATCACATTTACCAACATAGAATCCTGTACAGAACCTGTATGTAGCTAAATAAATCACATTTACCAACATAGAATCCTGTGCAGAACCTGTATGTAGCTAAATAAATCACATTTACCAACATAGAATCCTGTGCAGAACCTGTATGTAGCTAAATTAATCACATTTACCAACATAGAATCCTGTGCAGAACCTGTATGTAGCTAAATAAATCACATTTACCAACATAGAATCCTGTGCAGAACCTGTATGTAGCTAAATAAATCACATTTACCAACATAGAATCCTGTGCAGAACCTGTATGTAGCTAAATAAATCACATTTACCAACATAGAATCCTGTGCAGAACCTGTATGTAGCTAAATAAATCACATTTACCAACATAGAATCCTGTGCAGAACCTGTATGTAGCTAAATAAATCACATTTACCAACATAGAATCCTGTGCAGAACCTGTATGTAGCTAAATAAATCACATTTACCAACATAGAATCCTGTGCAGAACCTGTATGTAGCTAAATAAATCACATTTACCAACATAGAATCATGTGCAGAACCTGTATGTAGCTAAATAAATCACATTTACCAACATAGAATCCTGTGCAGAACCTGTATGTAGCTAAATAAATCACATTTACCAACATAGAATCCTGTGCAGAACCTGTATGTAGCTAAATAAATCACATTTACCAACATAGAATCCTGTGCAGAACCTGTATGTAGCTAAATAAATCACATTTACCAACATAGAATCCTGTGCAGAACCTGTATGTAGCTAAATAAATCACATTTACCAACATAGAATCCTGTGCAGAACCTGTATGTAGCTAAATAAATCACATTTACCAACATAGAATCCTGTGCAGAACCTGTATGTAGCTAAATAAATCACATTTACCAACATAGAATCCTGTGCAGAACCTGTATGTAGCTAAATAAATCACATTTACCAACATAGAATCCTGTGCAGAACCTGTATGTAGCTAAATAAATCACATTTACCAACATAGAATCCTGTGCAGAACCTGTATGTAGCTAAATAAATCACATTTACCAACATAGAATCCTGTGCAGAACCTGTATGTAGCTAAATAATTCACATTTACGAACATAGAATCCTGTGCAGAACCTGTATGTAGCTAAATAAATCACATTTACCAACATAGAATCCTGTGCAGAACCTGTATGTAGCTAAATAAATCACATTTACCAACATAGAATCCTGTGCAGAACCTGTATGTAGCTAAATAAATCACATTTACCAACATAGAATCCTGTGCAGAACCTGTATGTAGCTAAATAAATCACATTTACCAACATAGAATCCTGTGCAGAACCTGTATGTAGCTAAATAAGTCACATTTACCAACATAGAATCCTGTGCAGAACCTGTATGTAGCTAAATAAATCACATTTACCAACATAGAATCCTGTGCAGAACCTGTATGTAGCTAAATAAATCACATTTACCAACATAGAATCCTGTGCAGAACCTGTATGTAGCTAAATAAATCACATTTACCAACATAGAATCCTGTGCAGAACCTGTATGTAGCTAAATAAATCACATTTACCAACATAGAATCCTGTGCAGAACCTGTATGTAGCTAAATAAATCACATTTACCAACATAGAATCCTGTGCAGAACCTGTATGTAGCTAAATAAATCACATTTACCAACATAGAATCCTGTGCAGAACCTGTATGTAGCTAAATAAATCACATTTACCAACATAGAATCCTGTGCAGAACCTGTATGTAGCTAAATAAATCACATTTACCAACATAGAATCCTGTGCAGAACCTGTATGTAGCTAAATAAATCACATTTACCAACATAGAATCCTGTGCAGAACCTGTATGTAGCTAAATAAATCACATTTACCAACATAGAATCCTGTGCAGAACCTGTATGTAGCTAAATAAATCACATTTACCAACATAGAATCCTGTGCAGAACCTGTATGTAGCTAAATAAATCACATTTACCAACATAGAATCCTGTGCAGAACCTGTATGTAGCTAAATAAATCACATTTACCAACATAGAATCCTGTGCAGAACCTGTATGTAGCTAAATAAATCACATTTACCAACATAGAATCCTGTGCAGAACCTGTATGTAGCTAAATAAATCACATTTACCAACATAGAATCCTGTGCAGAACCTGTATGTAGCTAAATAAATCACATTTACCAACATAGAATCCTGTGCAGAACCTGTATGTAGCTAAATAAATCACATTTACCAACATAGAATCCTGTGCAGAACCTGTATGTAGCTAAATAAATCACATTTACCAACATAGAATCCTGTGCAGAACCTGTATGTAGCTAAATAAATCACATTTACCAACATAGAATCCTGTGCAGAACCTGTATGTAGCTAAATAAATCACATTTACCAACATAGAATCCTGTGCAGAACCTGTATGTAGCTAAATAAATCACATTTACCAACATAGAATCCTGTGCAGAACCTGTATGTAGCTAAATAAATCACATTTACCAACATAGAATCCTGTGCAGAACCTGTATGTAGCTAAATAAATCACATTTACCAACATAGAATCCTGTGCAGAACCTGTATGTAGCTAAATAAATCACATTTACCAACATAGAATCCTGTGCAGAACCTGTATGTAGCTAAATAAATCACATTTACCAACATAGAATCCTGTGCAGAACCTGTATGTAGCTAAATAAATCACATTTACCAACATAGAATCCTGTGCAGAACCTGTATGTAGCTAAATAAATCACATTTACCAACATAGAATCCTGTGCAGAACCTGTATGTAGCTAAATAAATCACATTTACCAACATAGAATCCTGTGCAGAACCTGTATGTAGCTAAATAAATCACATTTACCAACATAGAATCCTGTGCAGAACCTGTATGTAGCTAAATAAATCACATTTACCAACATAGAATCCTGTGCAGAACCTGTATGTAGCTAAATAAATCACATTTACCAACATAGAATCCTGTGCAGAACCTGTATGTAGCTAAATAAATCACATTTACCAACATAGAATCCTGTGCAGAACCTGTATGTAGCTAAATAAATCACATTTACCAACATAGAATCCTGTGCAGAACCTGTATGTAGCTAAATAAATCACATTTACCAACATAGAATCCTGTGCAGAACCTGTATGTAGCTAAATAAATCACATTTACCAACATAGAATCCTGTGCAGAACCTGTATGTAGCTAAATAAATCACATTTACCAACATAGAATCCTGTGCAGAACCTGTATGTAGCTAAATAAATCACATTTACCAACATAGAATCCTGTGCAGAACCTGTATGTAGCTAAATAAATCACATTTACCAACATAGAATCCTGTGCAGAACCTGTATGTAGCTAAATAAATCACATTTACCAACATAGAATCCTGTGCAGAACCTGTATGTAGCTAAATAAATCACATTTACCAACATAGAATCCTGTGCAGAACCTGTATGTAGCTAAATAAATCACATTTACCAACATAGAATCCTGTGCAGAACCTGTATGTAGCTAAATAAATCACATTTACCAACATAGAATCCTGTGCAGAACCTGTATGTAGCTAAATAAATCACATTTACCAACATAGAATCCTGTGCAGAACCTGTATGTAGCTAAATAAATCACATTTACCAACATAGAATCCTGTGCAGAACCTGTATGTAGCTAAATAAATCACATTTACCAACATAGAATCCTGTGCAGAACCTGTATGTAGCTAAATAAATCACATTTACCAACATAGAATCCTGTGCAGAACCTGTATGTAGCTAAATAAATCACATTTACCAACATAGAATCCTGTGCAGAACCTGTATGTAGCTAAATAAATCACATTTACCAACATAGAATCCTGTGCAGAACCTGTATGTAGCTAAATAAATCACATTTACCAACATAGAATCCTGTGCAGCACCTGTATGTAGCTAAATAAATCACATTTACCAACATAGAATCCTGTGCAGAACCTGTATGTAGCTAAATAAATCACATTTACCAACATAGAATCCTGTGCAGAACCTGTATGTAGCTAAATAAATCACATTTACCAACATAGAATCCTGTGCAGAACCTGTATGTAGCTAAATAAATCACATTTACCAACATAGAATCCTGTGCAGAACCTGTATGTAGCTAAATAAATCACATTTACCAACATAGAATCCTGTGCAGAACCTGTATGTAGCTAAATAAATCACATTTACCAACATAGAATCCTGTGCAGAACCTGTATGTAGCTAAATAAATCACATTTACCAACATAGAATCCTGTGCAGAACCTGTATGTAGCTAAATAAATCACATTTACCAACATAGAATCCTGTGCAGAACCTGTATGTAGCTAAATAAATCACATTTACCAACATAGAATCCTGTGCAGAACCTGTATGTAGCTAAATAAATCACATTTACCAACATAGAATCCTGTGCAGAACCTGTATGTAGCTAAATAAATCACATTTACCAACATAGAATCCTGTGCAGAACCTGTATGTAGCTAAATAAATCACATTTACCAACATAGAATCCTGTGCAGAACCTGTATGTAGCTAAATAAATCACATTTACCAACATAGAATCCTGTGCAGAACCTGTATGTAGCTAAATAAATCACATTTACCAACATAGAATCCTGTGCAGAACCTGTATGTAGCTAAATAAATCACATTTACCAACATAGAATCCTGTGCAGAACCTGTATGTAGCTAAATAAATCACATTTACCAACATAGAATCCTGTGCAGAACCTGTATGTAGCTAAATAAATCACATTTACCAACATAGAATCCTGTGCAGAACCTGTATGTAGCTAAATAAATCACATTTACCAACATAGAATCCTGTGCAGAACCTGTATGTAGCTAAATAAATCACATTTACCAACATAGAATCCTGTGCAGAACCTGTATGTAGCTAAATAAATCACATTTACCAACATAGAATCCTGTGCAGAACCTGTATGTAGCTAAATAAATCACATTTACCAACATAGAATCCTGTGCAGAACCTGTATGTAGCTAAATAAATCACATTTACCAACATAGAATCCTGTGCAGAACCTGTATGTAGCTAAATAAATCACATTTACCAACATAGAATCCTGTGCAGAACCTGTATGTAGCTCAATAAATCACATTTACCAACATAGAATCCTGTGCAGAACCTGTATGTAGCTAAATAAATCACATTTACCAACATAGAATCCTGTGCAGAACCTGTATGTAGCTAAATAAATCACATTTACCAACATAGAATCCTGTGCAGAACCTGTATGTAGCTAAATAAATCACATTTACCAACATAGAATCCTGTGCAGAACCTGTATGTAGCTAAATAAATCACATTTACCAACATAGAATCCTGTGCAGAACCTGTATGTAGCTAAATAAATCACATTTACCAACATAGAATCCTGTGCAGAACCTGTATGTAGCTAAATAAATCACATTTACCAACATAGAATCCTGTGCAGAACCTGTATGTAGCTAAATAAATCACATTTACCAACATAGAATCCTGTGCAGAACCTGTATGTAGCTAAATAAATCACATTTACCAACATAGAATCCTGTGCAGAACCTGTATGTAGCTAAATAAATCACATTTACCAACATAGAATCCTGTGCAGAACCTGTATGTAGCTAAATAAATCACATTTACCAACATAGAATCCTATGCAGAACCTGTATGTAGCTAAATAAATCACATTTACCAACATAGAATCCTGTGCAGAACCTGTATGTAGCTAAATAAATCACATTTACCAACATAGAATCCTGTGCAGAACCTGTATGTAGCTAAATAAATCACATTTACCAACATAGAATCCTGTGCAGGACCTGTATGTAGCTAAATAAATCACATTTACCAACATAGAATCCTGTGCAGAACCTGTATGTAGCTAAATAAATCACATTTACCAACATAGAATCCTGTGCAGAACCTGTATGTAGCTAAATAAATCACATTTACCAACATAGAATCCTGTGCAGAACCTGTATGTAGCTACATAAATCACATTTACCAACATAGAATCCTGTGCAGAACCTGTATGTAGCTAAATAAATCACATTTACCAACATAGAATCCTGTGCAGAACCTGTATGTAGCTAAATAAATCACATTTACCAACATAGAATCCTGTGCAGAACCTGTATGTAGCTAAATAAATCACATTTACCAACATAGAATCCTGTGCAGAACCTGTATGTAGCTAAATAAATCACATTTACCAACATAGAATCCTGTGCAGAACCTGTATGTAGCTAAATAAATCACATTTACCAACATAGAATCCTGTGCAGAACCTGTATGTAGCTAAATAAATCACATTTACCAACATAGAATCCTGTGCAGAACCTGTATGTAGCTAAATAAATCACATTTACCAACATAGAATCCTGTGCAGAACCTGTATGTAGCTAAATAAATCACATTTACCAACATAGAATCCTGTACAGAACCTGTATGTAGCTAAATAAATCACATTTACCAACATAGAATCCTGTGCAGAACCTGTATGTAGCTAAATAAATCACATTTACCAACATAGAATCCTGTGCAGAACCTGTATGTAGCTAAATAATTCACATTTACCAACATAGAATCCTGTGCAGAACCTGTATGTAGCTAAATAAATCACATTTACCAACATAGAATCCTGTGCAGAACCTGTATGTAGCTAAATAAATCACATTTACCAACATAGAATCCTGTGCAGAACCTGTATGTAGCTAAATAAATCACATTTACCAACATAGAATCCTGTGCAGAACCTGTATGTAGCTAAATAAATCACATTTACCCACATAGAATCCTGTGCAGAACCTGTATGTAGCTAAATAAATCACATTTACCAACATAGAATCCTGTGCAGAACCTGTATGTAGCTAAATAAATCACATTTACCAACATAGAATCCTGTGCAGAACCTGTATGTAGCTAAATAAATCACATTTACCAACATAGAATCCTGTGCAGAACCTGTATGTAGCTAAATAAATCACATTTACCAACATAGAATCCTGTGCAGAACCTGCATGTAGCTAAATAAATCACATTTACCAACATAGAATCCTGTGCAGAACCTGTATGTAGCTAAATAAATCACATTTACCAACATAGAATCCTGTGCAGAACCTGTATGTAGCTAAATAAATCACATTTACCAACATAGAATCCTGTGCTGAACCTGTATGTAGCTAAATAAATCACATTTACCAACATAGAATCCTGTGCAGAACCTGTATGTAGCTAAATAAATCACATTTACCAACATAGAATCCTGTGCAGAACCTGTATGTAGCTAAATAAATCACATTTACCAACGTAGAATCATGTGCAGAACCTGTATGTAGCTAAATAAATCACATTTACCAACATAGAATCCTGTGCAGAACCTGTATGTAGCTAAATAAATCACATTTACCAACATAGAATCCTGTGCAGAACCTGTATGTAGCTAAATAAATCACATTTACCAACATAGAATCCTGTGCAGTACCTGTCTGTAGCTAAATAAATCACATTTACCAACATAGAATCCTGTGCAGAACCTGTATGTAGCTAAATAAATCACATTTACCAACATAGAATCCTGTGCAGAACCTGTATGTAGCTAAATAAATCACATTTACCAACATAGAATCCTGTGCAGAACCTGTATGTAGCTAAATAAATCACATTTACCAACATAGAATCCTGTGCAGAACCTGTATGTAGCTAAATAAATCACATTTACCAACATCGAATCCTGTACAGAACCTGTATGTAGCTAAATAAATCACATTTACCAACATAGAATCCTGTGCAGAACCTGTATGTAGCTAAATAAATCACATTTACCAACATAGAATCCTGTGCAGAACCTGTATGTAGCTAAATAAATCACATTTACCAACATAGAATCCTGTGCAGAACCTGTATGTAGCTAAATAAATCACATTTACCAACATAGAATCCTGTGCAGAACCTGTATGTAGCTAAATAAATCACATTTACCAACATAGAATCCTGTGCAGAACCTGTATGTAGCTAAATAAATCACATTTACCAACATAGAATCCTGTGCAGAACCTGTATGTAGCTAAATAAATCACATTTACCAACATAGAATCCTGTGCAGAACCTGTATGTAGCTAAATAAATCACATTTACCAACATAGAATCCTGTGCAGAACCTGTATGTAGCTAAATAAATCACATTTACCAACATAGAATCCTGTGCAGAACCTGTATGTAGCTAAATAAATCACATTTACCAACATAGAATCCTGTGCAGAACCTGTATGTAGCTAAATAAATCACATTTACCAACATAGAATCCTGTGCAGAACCTGTATGTAGCTAAATAAATCACATTTACCAACATAGAATCCTGTGCAGAACCTGTATGTAGCTAAATAAATCACATTTACCAACATAGAATCCTGTGCAGAACCTGTATGTAGCTAAATAAATCACATTTACCAACATAGAATCCTGTGCAGAACCTGTATGTAGCTAAATAAATCACATTTACCAACATAGAATCCTGTGCAGAACCTGTATGTAGCTAAATAAATCACATTTACCAACATAGAATCCTGTGCAGAACCTGTATGTAGCTAAATAAATCACATTTACCAACATAGAATCCTGTGCAGAACCTGTATGTAGCTAAATAAATCACATTTACCAACATAGAATCCTGTGCAGAACCTGTATGTAGCTAAATAAATCACATTTACCAACATAGAATCCTGTGCAGAACCTGTATGTAGCTAAATAAATCACATTTACCAACATAGAATCCTGTGCAGAACCTGTATGTAGCTAAATAAATCACATTTACCAACATAGAATCCTGTGCAGAACCTGTATGTAGCTAAATGAATCACATTTACCAACATAGAATCCTGTGCAGAACCTGTATGTAGCTAAATAATTCACATTTACCAACATAGAATCCTGTGCAGAACCTGTATGTAGCTAAATAAATCACATTTACCAACATAGAATCCTGTGCAGAACCTGTATGTAGCTAAATAAATCACATTTACCAACATAGAATCCTGTGCAGAACCTGTATGTAGCTAAATAAATCACATTTACCAACATAGAATCCTGTGCAGAACCTGTATGTAGCTAAATAAATCACATTTACCAACATAGAATCCTGTGCAGAACCTGTATGTAGCTAAATGAATCACATTTACCAACATAGAATCCTGTGCAGAACCTGTATGTAGCTAAATAAATCACATTTACCAACATAGAATCCTGTGCAGAACCTGTATGTAGCTAAATAAATCACATTTACCAACATAGAATCCTGTGCAGAACCTGTATGTAGCTAAATAAATCACATTTACCAACATAGTATCCTGTGCAGAACCTCTATGTAGCTAAATAAATCACATTTACCAACATAGAATCCTGTGCAGAACCTGTATGTAGCTAAATAAATCACATTTACCAACATAGAATCCTGTGCAGAACCTGTATGTAGCTAAATAAATCACATTTACCAACATAGAATCCTGTGCAGAACCTGTATGTAGCTAAATAAATCACATTTACCAACATAGAATCCTGTGCAGAACCTGTATGTAGCTAAATAAATCACATTTACCAACATAGAATCCTGTGCAGAACCTGTATGTAGCTAAATAAATCACATTTACCAACATAGAATCCTGTGCAGAACCTGTATGTAGCTAAATAAATCACATTTACCAACATAGAATCCTGTGCAGAACCTGTATGTAGCTAAATAAATCACATTTACCAACATAGAATCCTGTGCAGAACCTGTATGTAGCTAAATTAATCGCATTCACCAACATAGAATCCTGTGCAGAACCTGTATGTAGCTAAATAAATCACATTTACCAACATAGAATCCTGTGCAGAACCTGTATGTAGCTAAATAAATCACATTTACCAACATAGAATCCTGTGCAGAACCTGTATGTAGCTAAATAAATCACATTTACCAACATAGAATCCTGTGCAGAACCTGTATGTAGCTAAATAAATCACTTTTACCAACATAGAATCCTGTGCAGAACCTGTATGTAGCTACATAAATCACATTTACCAACATAGAATCCTGTGCAGAACCTGTATGTAGCTAAATAAATCACATTTACCAACATAGAATCCTGTGCAGAACCTGTATGTAGCTAAATAAATCACATTTACCAACATAGAATCCTGTGCAGAACCTGTATGTAGCTAAATAAATCACATTTACCAACATAGAATCCTGTGCAGAACCTGTATGTAGCTACATAAATCACATTTACCAACATAGAATCCTGTGCAGAACCTGTATGTAGCTAAATAAATCACATTTACCAACATAGAATCCTGTGCAGAACCTGTATGTAGCTAAATAAATCACATTTACCAACATAGAATCCTGTGCAGAACCTGTATGTAGCTAAATAAATCACATTTACCAACATAGAATCCTGTGCAGAACCTGTATGTAGCTAAATAAATCACATTTACCAACATAGAATCCTGTGCAGAACCTGTATGTAGCTAAATAAATCACATTTACCAACATAGAATCCTGTGCAGAACCTGTATGTAGCTAAATAAATCACATTTACCAACATAGAATCCTGTGCAGAACCTGTATGTAGCTAAATTAATCACATTTACCAACATAGAATCCTGTGCAGAACCTGTATGTAGCTAAATTAATCACATTTACCAACATAGAATCCTGTGCAGAACCTGTATGTAGCTAAATAAATCACATTTACCAACATAGAATCCTGTGCAGAACCTGTATGTAGCTAAATAAATCACATTTACCAACATAGAATCCTGTGCAGAACCTGTATGTAGCTAAATAAATCACATTTACCAACATAGAATCCTGTGCAGAACCTGTATGTAGCTAAATAAATCACATTTACCAACATAGAATCCTGTGCAGAACCTGTATGTAGCTAAATAAATCACATTTACCAACATAGAATCCTGTGCAGAACCTGTATGTAGCTAAATAAATCACATTTACCAACATAGAATCCTGTGCAGAACCTGTATGTAGCTAAATAAATCACATTTACCAACATAGAATCCTGTGCAGAACCTGTATGTAGCTAAATAAATCACATTTACCAACATAGAATCCAGAATCATGTGCAGAACCTGTATGTAGCTAAATAAATCACATTTACCAACATAGAATCCTGTGCAGAACCTGTATGTAGCTAAATAAATCACATTTACCAACATAGAATCCTGTGCAGAACCTGCATGTAGCTAAATAAATCACATTTACCAACATAGAATCCTGTGCAGAACCTGTATGTAGCTAAATAAATCACATTTACCAACATAGAATCCTGTGCAGAACCTGTATGTAGCTAAATAAATCACATTTACCAACATAGAATCCTGTGCAGAACCTGTATGTAGCTAAATAAATCACATTTACCAACATAGAATCATGTGCAGAACCTGTATGTAGCTAAATAAATCACATTTACCAACATAGAATCCTGTGCAGAACCTGTATGTAGCTAAATAAATCACATTTACCAACATAGAATCATGTGCAGAACCTGTATGTAGCTAAATAAATCACATTTACCAACATAGAATCCTGTGCAGAACCTGTATGTAGCTAAATAAATCACATTTACCAACATAGAATCCTGTGCAGAACCTGTATGTAGCTAAATAAATCACATTTACCAACATAGAATCCTGTGCAGAACCTGTATGTAGCTAAATAAATCACATTTACCAACATAGAATCCTGTGCAGAACCTGCATGTAGCTAAATAAATCACATTTACCAACATAGAATCCTGTGCAGAACCTGTATGTAGCTAAATAAATCACATTTACCAACATAGAATCCTGTGCAGAACCTGTATGTAGCTAAATAAATCACATTTACCAACATAGAATCCTGTGCAGAACCTGTATGTAGCTAAATAAATCACATTTACCAACATAGAATCCTGTGCAGAACCTGTATGTAGCTAAATAAATCACATTTACCAACATAGAATCCTGTGCAGAACCTGTATGTAGCTAAATAAATCACATTTACCAACATAGAATCCTGTGCAGAACCTGTATGTAGCTAAATAAATCACATTTACCAACATAGAATCCTGTGCAGAACCTGTATGTAGCTAAATAAATCACATTTACCAACATAGAATCCTGTGCAGAACCTGTATGTAGCTAAATAAATCACATTTACCAACATAGAATCCTGTGCAGAACCTGTATGTAGCTAAATAAATCACATTTACCAACATAGAATCCTGTGCAGAACCTGTATGTAGCTAAATAAATCACATTTACCAACATAGAATCCTGTGCAGAACCTGTATGTAGCTAAATAAATCACATTTACCAACATAGAATCCTGTGCAGAACCTGTATGTAGCTAAATAAATCACATTTACCAACATAGAATCCTGTGCAGAACCTGTATGTAGCTAAATAAATCACATTTACCAACATAGAATCCTGTGCAGAACCTGTATGTAGCTAAATAAATCACATTTACCAACATAGAATCCTGTGCAGAACCTGTATGTAGCTAAATAAATCACATTTACCAACATAGAATCCTGTGCAGAACCTGTATGTAGCTAAATAAATCACATTTACCAACATAGAATCCTGTGCAGAACCTGTATGTAGCTAAATAAATCACATTTACCAACATAGAATCCTGTACAGAACCTGTATGTAGCTAAATAAATCACATTTACCAACATAGAATCCTGTGCAGAACCTGTATGTAGCTAAATAAATCACATTTACCAACATAGAATCCTGTGCAGAACCTGTATGTAGCTAAATTAATCACATTTACCAACATAGAATCCTGTGCAGAACCTGTATGTAGCTAAATAAATCACATTTACCAACATAGAATCCTGTGCAGAACCTGTATGTAGCTAAATAAATCACATTTACCAACATAGAATCCTGTGCAGAACCTGTATGTAGCTAAATAAATCACATTTACCAACATAGAATCCTGTGCAGAACCTGTATGTAGCTAAATAAATCACATTTACCAACATAGAATCCTGTGCAGAACCTGTATGTAGCTAAATAAATCACATTTACCAACATAGAATCCTGTGCAGAACCTGTATGTAGCTAAATTAATCACATTTACCAACATAGAATCCTGTGCAGAAGCTGTATGTAGCTAAATAAATCACATTTACCAACATAGAATCCTGTGCAGAACCTGTATGTAGCTAAATAAATCACATTTACCAACATAGAATCCTGTGCAGAACCTGTATGTAGCTAAATAAATCACATTTACCAACATAGAATCCTGTGCAGAACCTGTATGTAGCTAAATAAATCACATTTACCAACATAGAATCCTGTGCAGAACCTGTATGTAGCTAAATAAATCACATTTACCAACATAGAATCCTGTGCAGAACCTGTATGTAGCTAAATAAATCACATTTACCAACATAGAATCCTGTGCAGAACCTGTATGTAGCTAAATAAATCACATTTACCAACATGGAATCCTGTGCAGAACCTGTATGTAGCTAAATAAATCACATTTACCAACATAGAATCATGTGCAGAACCTGTATGTAGCTAAATAAATCACATTTACCAACATAGAATCCTGTGCAGAACCTGTATGTAGCTAAATAAATCACATTTACCAACATAGAATCCTGTGCAGAACCTGTATGTAGCTAAATAAATCACATTTACCAACATAGAATCCTGTGCAGAACCTGTATGTAGCTAAATAAATCACATTTACCAACATAGAATCCTGTGCAGAACCTGTATGTAGCTACATAAATCACATTTACCAACATAGAATCCTGTGCAGAACCTGTATGTAGCTAAATAAATCACATTTACCAACATAGAATCCTGTGCAGAACCTGTATGTAGCTAAATAAATCACATTTACCAACATAGAATCCTGTGCAGAACCTGTATGTAGCTAAATAAATCACATTTACCAACATAGAATCCTGTGCAGAACCTGTATGTAGCTAAATAAATCACATTTACCAACATAGAATCCTGTGCAGAACCTGTATGTAGCTAAATAAATCACATTTACCAACATAGAATCCTGTGCAGAACCTGTATGTAGCTAAATAAATCACATTTACCAACATAGAATCCTGTGCAGAACCTGTATGTAGCTAAATAAATCACATTTACCAACATAGAATCCTGTGCAGAACCTGTATGTAGCTAAATAAATCACATTTACCAACATAGAATCCTGTGCAGAACCTGTATGTAGCTAAATAAATCACATTTACCAACATAGAATCCTGTGCAGAACCTGTATGTAGCTAAATAAATCACATTTACCAACATAGAATCCTGTGCAGAACCTGTATGTAGCTAAATAAATCACATTTACCAACATAGAATCCTGTGCAGAACCTGTATGTAGCTAAATAAATCACATTTACCAACATAGAATCCTGTGCAGAACCTGTATGTAGCTAAATAAATCACATTTACCAACATAGAATCCTGTGCAGAACCTGTATGTAGCTAAATAAATCACATTTACCAACATAGAATCCTGTGCAGAACCTGTATGTAGCTAAATAAATCACATTTACCAACATAGAATCCTGTGCAGAACCTGTATGTAGCTAAATAAATCACATTTACCAACATAGAATCCTGTGCAGAACCTGTATGTAGCTAAATAAATCACATTTACCAACATAGAATCCTGTGCAGAACCTGTATGTAGCTAAATAAATCACATTTACCAACATAGAATCCTGTGCAGAACCTGTATGTAGCTAAATAAATCACATTTACCAACATAGAATCCTGTGCAGAACCTGTATGTAGCTAAATAAATCACATTTACCAACATAGAATCCTGTGCAGAACCTGTATGTAGCTAAATAAATCACATTTACCAACATAGAATCCTGTGCAGAACCTGTATGTAGCTAAATAAATCACATTTACCAACATAGAATCCTGTGCAGAACCTGTATGTAGCTAAATAAATCACATTTACCAACATAGAATCCTGTGCAGAACCTGTATGTAGCTAAATAAATCACATTTACCAACATAGAATCCTGTGCAGAACCTGTATGTAGCTAAATAAATCACATTTACCAACATAGAATCCTGTGCAGAACCTGTATGTAGCTAAATAAATCACATTTACCAACATAGAATCCTGTGCAGAACCTGTATGTAGCTAAATAAATCACATTTACCAACATAGAATCCTGTGCAGAACCTGTATGTAGCTAAATAAATCACATTTACCAACATAGAATCCTGTGCAGAACCTGTATGTAGCTAAATAAATCACATTTACCAACATAGAATCCTGTGCAGAACCTGTATGTAGCTAAATAAATCACATTTACCAACATAGAATCCTGTGCAGAACCTGTATGTAGCTAAATAAATCACATTTACCAACATAGAATCCTGTGCAGAACCTGTATGTAGCTAAATAAATCACATTTACCAACATAGAATCCTGTGCAGAACCTGTATGTAGCTAAATAAATCACATTTACCAACATAGAATCCTGTGCAGAACCTGTATGTAGCTAAATAAATCACATTTACCAACATAGAATCCTGTGCAGAACCTGTATGTAGCTAAATAAATCACATTTACCAACATAGAATCCTGTGCAGAACCTGTATGTAGCTAAATAAATCACATTTACCAACATAGAATCCTGTGCAGAACCTGTATGTAGCTAAATAAATCACATTTACCAACATAGAATCCTGTGCAGAACCTGTATGTAGCTAAATAAATCACATTTACCAACATAGAATCCTGTGCAGAACCTGTATGTAGCTAAATAAATCACATTTACCAACATAGAATCCTGTGCAGAACCTGTATGTAGCTAAATAAATCACATTTACCAACATAGAATCCTGTGCAGAACCTGTATGTAGCTAAATAAATCACATTTACCAACATAGAATCCTGTGCAGAACCTGTATGTAGCTAAATAAATCACATTTACCAACATAGAATCCTGTGCAGAACCTGTATGTAGCTAAATAAATCACATTTACCAACATAGAATCCTGTGCAGAACCTGTATGTAGCTAAATAAATCACATTTACCAACATAGAATCCTGTGCAGAACCTGTATGTAGCTAAATAAATCACATTTACCAACATAGAATCCTGTGCAGAACCTGTATGTAGCTAAATAAATCACATTTACCAACATAGAATCCTGTGCAGAACCTGTATGTAGCTAAATAAATCACATTTACCAACATAGAATCCTGTGCAGAACCTGTATGTAGCTAAATAAATCACATTTACCAACATAGAATCCTGTGCAGAACCTGTATGTAGCTAAATAAATCACATTTACCAACATAGAATCCTGTGCAGAACCTGTATGTAGCTAAATAAATCACATTTACCAACATAGAATCCTGTGCAGAACCTGTATGTAGCTAAATAAATCACATTTACCAACATAGAATCCTGTGCAGAACCTGTATGTAGCTAAATAAATCACATTTACCAACATAGAATCCTGTGCAGAACCTGTATGTAGCTAAATAAATCACATTTACCAACATAGAATCCTGTGCAGAACCTGTATGTAGCTAAATAAATCACATTTACCAACATAGAATCCTGTGCAGAACCTGTATGTAGCTAAATAAATCACATTTACCAACATAGAATCCTGTGCAGAACCTGTATGTAGCTAAATAAATCACATTTACCAACATAGAATCCTGTGCAGAACCTGTATGTAGCTAAATAAATCACATTTACCAACATAGAATCCTGTGCAGAACCTGTATGTAGCTAAATAAATCACATTTACCAACATAGAATCCTGTGCAGAACCTGTATGTAGCTAAATAAATCACATTTACCAACATAGAATCCTGTGCAGAACCTGTATGTAGCTAAATAAATCACATTTACCAACATAGAATCCTGTGCAGAACCTGTATGTAGCTAAATAAATCACATTTACCAACATAGAATCCTGTGCAGAACCTGTATGTAGCTAAATAAATCACATTTACCAACATAGAATCCTGTGCAGAACCTGTATGTAGCTAAATAAATCACATTTACCAACATAGAATCCTGTGCAGAACCTGTATGTAGCTAAATAAATCACATTTACCAACATAGAATCCTGTGCAGAACCTGTATGTAGCTAAATAAATCACATTTACCAACATAGAATCCTGTGCAGAACCTGTATGTAGCTAAATAAATCACATTTACCAACATAGAATCCTGTGCAGAACCTGTATGTAGCTAAATAAATCACATTTACCAACATAGAATCCTGTGCAGAACCTGTATGTAGCTAAATAAATCACATTTACCAACATAGAATCCTGTGCAGAACCTGTATGTAGCTAAATAAATCACATTTACCAACATAGAATCCTGTGCAGAACCTGTATGTAGCTAAATAAATCACATTTACCAACATAGAATCCTGTGCAGAACCTGTATGTAGCTAAATAAATCACATTTACCAACATAGAATCCTGTGCAGAACCTGTATGTAGCTAAATAAATCACATTTACCAACATAGAATCCTGTGCAGAACCTGTATGTAGCTAAATAAATCACATTTACCAACATAGAATCCTGTGCAGAACCTGTATGTAGCTAAATAAATCACATTTACCAACATAGAATCCTGTGCAGAACCTGTATGTAGCTAAATAAATCACATTTACCAACATAGAATCCTGTGCAGAACCTGTATGTAGCTAAATAAATCACATTTACCAACATAGAATCCTGTGCAGAACCTGTATGTAGCTAAATAAATCACATTTACCAACATAGAATCCTGTGCAGAACCTGTATGTAGCTAAATAAATCACATTTACCAACATAGAATCCTGTGCAGAACCTGTATGTAGCTAAATAAATCACATTTACCAACATAGAATCCTGTGCAGAACCTGTATGTAGCTAAATAAATCACATTTACCAACATAGAATCCTGTGCAGAACCTGTATGTAGCTAAATAAATCACATTTACCAACATAGAATCCTGTGCAGAACCTGTATGTAGCTAAATAAATCACATTTACCAACATAGAATCCTGTGCAGAACCTGTATGTAGCTAAATAAATCACATTTACCAACATAGAATCCTGTGCAGAACCTGTATGTAGCTAAATAAATCACATTTACCAACATAGAATCCTGTGCAGAACCTGTATGTAGCTAAATAAATCACATTTACCAACATAGAATCCTGTGCAGAACCTGTATGTAGCTAAATAAATCACATTTACCAACATAGAATCCTGTGCAGAACCTGTATGTAGCTAAATAAATCACATTTACCAACATAGAATCCTGTGCAGAACCTGTATGTAGCTAAATAAATCACATTTACCAACATAGAATCCTGTGCAGAACCTGTATGTAGCTAAATAAATCACATTTACCAACATAGAATCCTGTGCAGAACCTGTATGTAGCTAAATAAATCACATTTACCAACATAGAATCCTGTGCAGAACCTGTATGTAGCTAAATAAATCACATTTACCAACATAGAATCCTGTGCAGAACCTGTATGTAGCTAAATAAATCACATTTACCAACATAGAATCCTGTGCAGAACCTGTATGTAGCTAAATAAATCACATTTACCAACATAGAATCCTGTGCAGAACCTGTATGTAGCTAAATAAATCACATTTACCAACATAGAATCCTGTGCAGAACCTGTATGTAGCTAAATAAATCACATTTACCAACATAGAATCCTGTGCAGAACCTGTATGTAGCTAAATAAATCACATTTACCAACATAGAATCCTGTGCAGAACCTGTATGTAGCTAAATAAATCACATTTACCAACATAGAATCCTGTGCAGAACCTGTATGTAGCTAAATAAATCACATTTACCAACATAGAATCCTGTGCAGAACCTGTATGTAGCTAAATAAATCACATTTACCAACATAGAATCCTGTGCAGAACCTGTATGTAGCTAAATAAATCACATTTACCAACATAGAATCCTGTGCAGAACCTGTATGTAGCTAAATAAATCACATTTACCAACATAGAATCCTGTGCAGAACCTGTATGTAGCTAAATAAATCACATTTACCAACATAGAATCCTGTGCAGAACCTGTATGTAGCTAAATAAATCACATTTACCAACATAGAATCCTGTGCAGAACCTGTATGTAGCTAAATAAATCACATTTACCAACATAGAATCCTGTGCAGAACCTGTATGTAGCTAAATAAATCACATTTACCAACATAGAATCCTGTGCAGAACCTGTATGTAGCTAAATAAATCACATTTACCAACATAGAATCCTGTGCAGAACCTGTATGTAGCTAAATAAATCACATTTACCAACATAGAATCCTGTGCAGAACCTGTATGTAGCTAAATAAATCACATTTACCAACATAGAATCCTGTGCAGAACCTGTATGTAGCTAAATAAATCACATTTACCAACATAGAATCCTGTGCAGAACCTGTATGTAGCTAAATAAATCACATTTACCAACATAGAATCCTGTGCAGAACCTGTATGTAGCTAAATAAATCACATTTACCAACATAGAATCCTGTGCAGAACCTGTATGTAGCTAAATAAATCACATTTACCAACATAGAATCCTGTGCAGAACCTGTATGTAGCTAAATAAATCACATTTACCAACATAGAATCCTGTGCAGAACCTGTATGTAGCTAAATAAATCACATTTACCAACATAGAATCCTGTGCAGAACCTGTATGTAGCTAAATAAATCACATTTACCAACATAGAATCCTGTGCAGAACCTGTATGTAGCTAAATAAATCACATTTACCAACATAGAATCCTGTGCAGAACCTGTATGTAGCTAAATAAATCACATTTACCAACATAGAATCCTGTGCAGAACCTGTATGTAGCTAAATAAATCACATTTACCAACATAGAATCCTGTGCAGAACCTGTATGTAGCTAAATAAATCACATTTACCAACATAGAATCCTGTGCAGAACCTGTATGTAGCTAAATAAATCACATTTACCAACATAGAATCCTGTGCAGAACCTGTATGTAGCTAAATAAATCACATTTACCAACATAGAATCCTGTGCAGAACCTGTATGTAGCTAAATAAATCACATTTACCAACATAGAATCCTGTGCAGAACCTGTATGTAGCTAAATAAATCACATTTACCAACATAGAATCCTGTGCAGAACCTGTATGTAGCTAAATAAATCACATTTACCAACATAGAATCCTGTGCAGAACCTGTATGTAGCTAAATAAATCACATTTACCAACATAGAATCCTGTGCAGAACCTGTATGTAGCTAAATAAATCACATTTACCAACATAGAATCCTGTGCAGAACCTGTATGTAGCTAAATAAATCACATTTACCAACATAGAATCCTGTGCAGAACCTGTATGTAGCTAAATAAATCACATTTACCAACATAGAATCCTGTGCAGAACCTGTATGTAGCTAAATAAATCACATTTACCAACATAGAATCCTGTGCAGAACCTGTATGTAGCTAAATAAATCACATTTACCAACATAGAATCCTGTGCAGAACCTGTATGTAGCTAAATAAATCACATTTACCAACATAGAATCCTGTGCAGAACCTGTATGTAGCTAAATAAATCACATTTACCAACATAGAATCCTGTGCAGAACCTGTATGTAGCTAAATAAATCACATTTACCAACATAGAATCCTGTGCAGAACCTGTATGTAGCTAAATAAATCACATTTACCAACATAGAATCCTGTGCAGAACCTGTATGTAGCTAAATAAATCACATTTACCAACATAGAATCCTGTGCAGAACCTGTATGTAGCTAAATAAATCACATTTACCAACATAGAATCCTGTGCAGAACCTGTATGTAGCTAAATAAATCACATTTACCAACATAGAATCCTGTGCAGAACCTGTATGTAGCTAAATAAATCACATTTACCAACATAGAATCCTGTGCAGAACCTGTATGTAGCTAAATAAATCACATTTACCAACATAGAATCCTGTGCAGAACCTGTATGTAGCTAAATAAATCACATTTACCAACATAGAATCCTGTGCAGAACCTGTATGTAGCTAAATAAATCACATTTACCAACATAGAATCCTGTGCAGAACCTGTATGTAGCTAAATAAATCACATTTACCAACATAGAATCCTGTGCAGAACCTGTATGTAGCTAAATAAATCACATTTACCAACATAGAATCCTGTGCAGAACCTGTATGTAGCTAAATAAATCACATTTACCAACATAGAATCCTGTGCAGAACCTGTATGTAGCTAAATAAATCACATTTACCAACATAGAATCCTGTGCAGAACCTGTATGTAGCTAAATAAATCACATTTACCAACATAGAATCCTGTGCAGAACCTGTATGTAGCTAAATAAATCACATTTACCAACATAGAATCCTGTGCAGAACCTGTATGTAGCTAAATAAATCACATTTACCAACATAGAATCCTGTGCAGAACCTGTATGTAGCTAAATAAATCACATTTACCAACATAGAATCCTGTGCAGAACCTGTATGTAGCTAAATAAATCACATTTACCAACATAGAATCCTGTGCAGAACCTGTATGTAGCTAAATAAATCACATTTACCAACATAGAATCCTGTGCAGAACCTGTATGTAGCTAAATAAATCACATTTACCAACATAGAATCCTGTGCAGAACCTGTATGTAGCTAAATAAATCACATTTACCAACATAGAATCCTGTGCAGAACCTGTATGTAGCTAAATAAATCACATTTACCAACATAGAATCCTGTGCAGAACCTGTATGTAGCTAAATAAATCACATTTACCAACATAGAATCCTGTGCAGAACCTGTATGTAGCTAAATAAATCACATTTACCAACATAGAATCCTGTGCAGAACCTGTATGTAGCTAAATAAATCACATTTACCAACATAGAATCCTGTGCAGAACCTGTATGTAGCTAAATAAATCACATTTACCAACATAGAATCCTGTGCAGAACCTGTATGTAGCTAAATAAATCACATTTACCAACATAGAATCCTGTGCAGAACCTGTATGTAGCTAAATAAATCACATTTACCAACATAGAATCCTGTGCAGAACCTGTATGTAGCTAAATAAATCACATTTACCAACATAGAATCCTGTGCAGAACCTGTATGTAGCTAAATAAATCACATTTACCAACATAGAATCCTGTGCAGAACCTGTATGTAGCTAAATAAATCACATTTACCAACATAGAATCCTGTGCAGAACCTGTATGTAGCTAAATAAATCACATTTACCAACATAGAATCCTGTGCAGAACCTGTATGTAGCTAAATAAATCACATTTACCAACATAGAATCCTGTGCAGAACCTGTATGTAGCTAAATAAATCACATTTACCAACATAGAATCCTGTGCAGAACCTGTATGTAGCTAAATAAATCACATTTACCAACATAGAATCCTGTGCAGAACCTGTATGTAGCTAAATAAATCACATTTACCAACATAGAATCCTGTGCAGAACCTGTATGTAGCTAAATAAATCACATTTACCAACATAGAATCCTGTGCAGAACCTGTATGTAGCTAAATAAATCACATTTACCAACATAGAATCCTGTGCAGAACCTGTATGTAGCTAAATAAATCACATTTACCAACATAGAATCCTGTGCAGAACCTGTATGTAGCTAAATAAATCACATTTACCAACATAGAATCCTGTGCAGAACCTGTATGTAGCTAAATAAATCACATTTACCAACATAGAATCCTGTGCAGAACCTGTATGTAGCTAAATAAATCACATTTACCAACATAGAATCCTGTGCAGAACCTGTATGTAGCTAAATAAATCACATTTACCAACATAGAATCCTGTGCAGAACCTGTATGTAGCTAAATAAATCACATTTACCAACATAGAATCCTGTGCAGAACCTGTATGTAGCTAAATAAATCACATTTACCAACATAGAATCCTGTGCAGAACCTGTATGTAGCTAAATAAATCACATTTACCAACATAGAATCCTGTGCAGAACCTGTATGTAGCTAAATAAATCACATTTACCAACATAGAATCCTGTGCAGAACCTGTATGTAGCTAAATAAATCACATTTACCAACATAGAATCCTGTGCAGAACCTGTATGTAGCTAAATAAATCACATTTACCAACATAGAATCCTGTGCAGAACCTGTATGTAGCTAAATAAATCACATTTACCAACATAGAATCCTGTGCAGAACCTGTATGTAGCTAAATAAATCACATTTACCAACATAGAATCCTGTGCAGAACCTGTATGTAGCTAAATAAATCACATTTACCAACATAGAATCCTGTGCAGAACCTGTATGTAGCTAAATAAATCACATTTACCAACATAGAATCCTGTGCAGAACCTGTATGTAGCTAAATAAATCACATTTACCAACATAGAATCCTGTGCAGAACCTGTATGTAGCTAAATAAATCACATTTACCAACATAGAATCCTGTGCAGAACCTGTATGTAGCTAAATAAATCACATTTACCAACATAGAATCCTGTGCAGAACCTGTATGTAGCTAAATAAATCACATTTACCAACATAGAATCCTGTGCAGAACCTGTATGTAGCTAAATAAATCACATTTACCAACATAGAATCCTGTGCAGAACCTGTATGTAGCTAAATAAATCACATTTACCAACATAGAATCCTGTGCAGAACCTGTATGTAGCTAAATAAATCACATTTACCAACATAGAATCCTGTGCAGAACCTGTATGTAGCTAAATAAATCACATTTACCAACATAGAATCCTGTGCAGAACCTGTATGTAGCTAAATAAATCACATTTACCAACATAGAATCCTGTGCAGAACCTGTATGTAGCTAAATAAATCACATTTACCAACATAGAATCCTGTGCAGAACCTGTATGTAGCTAAATAAATCACATTTACCAACATAGAATCCTGTGCAGAACCTGTATGTAGCTAAATAAATCACATTTACCAACATAGAATCCTGTGCAGAACCTGTATGTAGCTAAATAAATCACATTTACCAACATAGAATCCTGTGCAGAACCTGTATGTAGCTAAATAAATCACATTTACCAACATAGAATCCTGTGCAGAACCTGTATGTAGCTAAATAAATCACATTTACCAACATAGAATCCTGTGCAGAACCTGTATGTAGCTAAATAAATCACATTTACCAACATAGAATCCTGTGCAGAACCTGTATGTAGCTAAATAAATCACATTTACCAACATAGAATCCTGTGCAGAACCTGTATGTAGCTAAATAAATCACATTTACCAACATAGAATCCTGTGCAGAACCTGTATGTAGCTAAATAAATCACATTTACCAACATAGAATCCTGTGCAGAACCTGTATGTAGCTAAATAAATCACATTTACCAACATAGAATCCTGTGCAGAACCTGTATGTAGCTAAATAAATCACATTTACCAACATAGAATCCTGTGCAGAACCTGTATGTAGCTAAATAAATCACATTTACCAACATAGAATCCTGTGCAGAACCTGTATGTAGCTAAATAAATCACATTTACCAACATAGAATCCTGTGCAGAACCTGTATGTAGCTAAATAAATCACATTTACCAACATAGAATCCTGTGCAGAACCTGTATGTAGCTAAATAAATCACATTTACCAACATAGAATCCTGTGCAGAACCTGTATGTAGCTAAATAAATCACATTTACCAACATAGAATCCTGTGCAGAACCTGTATGTAGCTAAATAAATCACATTTACCAACATAGAATCCTGTGCAGAACCTGTATGTAGCTAAATAAATCACATTTACCAACATAGAATCCTGTGCAGAACCTGTATGTAGCTAAATAAATCACATTTACCAACATAGAATCCTGTGCAGAACCTGTATGTAGCTAAATAAATCACATTTACCAACATAGAATCCTGTGCAGAACCTGTATGTAGCTAAATAAATCACATTTACCAACATAGAATCCTGTGCAGAACCTGTATGTAGCTAAATAAATCACATTTACCAACATAGAATCCTGTGCAGAACCTGTATGTAGCTAAATAAATCACATTTACCAACATAGAATCCTGTGCAGAACCTGTATGTAGCTAAATAAATCACATTTACCAACATAGAATCCTGTGCAGAACCTGTATGTAGCTAAATAAATCACATTTACCAACATAGAATCCTGTGCAGAACCTGTATGTAGCTAAATAAATCACATTTACCAACATAGAATCCTGTGCAGAACCTGTATGTAGCTAAATAAATCACATTTACCAACATAGAATCCTGTGCAGAACCTGTATGTAGCTAAATAAATCACATTTACCAACATAGAATCCTGTGCAGAACCTGTATGTAGCTAAATAAATCACATTTACCAACATAGAATCCTGTGCAGAACCTGTATGTAGCTAAATAAATCACATTTACCAACATAGAATCCTGTGCAGAACCTGTATGTAGCTAAATAAATCACATTTACCAACATAGAATCCTGTGCAGAACCTGTATGTAGCTAAATAAATCACATTTACCAACATAGAATCCTGTGCAGAACCTGTATGTAGCTAAATAAATCACATTTACCAACATAGAATCCTGTGCAGAACCTGTATGTAGCTAAATAAATCACATTTACCAACATAGAATCCTGTGCAGAACCTGTATGTAGCTAAATAAATCACATTTACCAACATAGAATCCTGTGCAGAACCTGTATGTAGCTAAATAAATCACATTTACCAACATAGAATCCTGTGCAGAACCTGTATGTAGCTAAATAAATCACATTTACCAACATAGAATCCTGTGCAGAACCTGTATGTAGCTAAATAAATCACATTTACCAACATAGAATCCTGTGCAGAACCTGTATGTAGCTAAATAAATCACATTTACCAACATAGAATCCTGTGCAGAACCTGTATGTAGCTAAATAAATCACATTTACCAACATAGAATCCTGTGCAGAACCTGTATGTAGCTAAATAAATCACATTTACCAACATAGAATCCTGTGCAGAACCTGTATGTAGCTAAATAAATCACATTTACCAACATAGAATCCTGTGCAGAACCTGTATGTAGCTAAATAAATCACATTTACCAACATAGAATCCTGTGCAGAACCTGTATGTAGCTAAATAAATCACATTTACCAACATAGAATCCTGTGCAGAACCTGTATGTAGCTAAATAAATCACATTTACCAACATAGAATCCTGTGCAGAACCTGTATGTAGCTAAATAAATCACATTTACCAACATAGAATCCTGTGCAGAACCTGTATGTAGCTAAATAAATCACATTTACCAACATAGAATCCTGTGCAGAACCTGTATGTAGCTAAATAAATCACATTTACCAACATAGAATCCTGTGCAGAACCTGTATGTAGCTAAATAAATCACATTTACCAACATAGAATCCTGTGCAGAACCTGTATGTAGCTAAATAAATCACATTTACCAACATAGAATCCTGTGCAGAACCTGTATGTAGCTAAATAAATCACATTTACCAACATAGAATCCTGTGCAGAACCTGTATGTAGCTAAATAAATCACATTTACCAACATAGAATCCTGTGCAGAACCTGTATGTAGCTAAATAAATCACATTTACCAACATAGAATCCTGTGCAGAACCTGTATGTAGCTAAATAAATCACATTTACCAACATAGAATCCTGTGCAGAACCTGTATGTAGCTAAATAAATCACATTTACCAACATAGAATCCTGTGCAGAACCTGTATGTAGCTAAATAAATCACATTTACCAACATAGAATCCTGTGCAGAACCTGTATGTAGCTAAATAAATCACATTTACCAACATAGAATCCTGTGCAGAACCTGTATGTAGCTAAATAAATCACATTTACCAACATAGAATCCTGTGCAGAACCTGTATGTAGCTAAATAAATCACATTTACCAACATAGAATCCTGTGCAGAACCTGTATGTAGCTAAATAAATCACATTTACCAACATAGAATCCTGTGCAGAACCTGTATGTAGCTAAATAAATCACATTTACCAACATAGAATCCTGTGCAGAACCTGTATGTAGCTAAATAAATCACATTTACCAACATAGAATCCTGTGCAGAACCTGTATGTAGCTAAATAAATCACATTTACCAACATAGAATCCTGTGCAGAACCTGTATGTAGCTAAATAAATCACATTTACCAACATAGAATCCTGTGCAGAACCTGTATGTAGCTAAATAAATCACATTTACCAACATAGAATCCTGTGCAGAACCTGTATGTAGCTAAATAAATCACATTTACCAACATAGAATCCTGTGCAGAACCTGTATGTAGCTAAATAAATCACATTTACCAACATAGAATCCTGTGCAGAACCTGTATGTAGCTAAATAAATCACATTTACCAACATAGAATCCTGTGCAGAACCTGTATGTAGCTAAATAAATCACATTTACCAACATAGAATCCTGTGCAGAACCTGTATGTAGCTAAATAAATCACATTTACCAACATAGAATCCTGTGCAGAACCTGTATGTAGCTAAATAAATCACATTTACCAACATAGAATCCTGTGCAGAACCTGTATGTAGCTAAATAAATCACATTTACCAACATAGAATCCTGTGCAGAACCTGTATGTAGCTAAATAAATCACATTTACCAACATAGAATCCTGTGCAGAACCTGTATGTAGCTAAATAAATCACATTTACCAACATAGAATCCTGTGCAGAACCTGTATGTAGCTAAATAAATCACATTTACCAACATAGAATCCTGTGCAGAACCTGTATGTAGCTAAATAAATCACATTTACCAACATAGAATCCTGTGCAGAACCTGTATGTAGCTAAATAAATCACATTTACCAACATAGAATCCTGTGCAGAACCTGTATGTAGCTAAATAAATCACATTTACCAACATAGAATCCTGTGCAGAACCTGTATGTAGCTAAATAAATCACATTTACCAACATAGAATCCTGTGCAGAACCTGTATGTAGCTAAATAAATCACATTTACCAACATAGAATCCTGTGCAGAACCTGTATGTAGCTAAATAAATCACATTTACCAACATAGAATCCTGTGCAGAACCTGTATGTAGCTAAATAAATCACATTTACCAACATAGAATCCTGTGCAGAACCTGTATGTAGCTAAATAAATCACATTTACCAACATAGAATCCTGTGCAGAACCTGTATGTAGCTAAATAAATCACATTTACCAACATAGAATCCTGTGCAGAACCTGTATGTAGCTAAATAAATCACATTTACCAACATAGAATCCTGTGCAGAACCTGTATGTAGCTAAATAAATCACATTTACCAACATAGAATCCTGTGCAGAACCTGTATGTAGCTAAATAAATCACATTTACCAACATAGAATCCTGTGCAGAACCTGTATGTAGCTAAATAAATCACATTTACCAACATAGAATCCTGTGCAGAACCTGTATGTAGCTAAATAAATCACATTTACCAACATAGAATCCTGTGCAGAACCTGTATGTAGCTAAATAAATCACATTTACCAACATAGAATCCTGTGCAGAACCTGTATGTAGCTAAATAAATCACATTTACCAACATAGAATCCTGTGCAGAACCTGTATGTAGCTAAATAAATCACATTTACCAACATAGAATCCTGTGCAGAACCTGTATGTAGCTAAATAAATCACATTTACCAACATAGAATCCTGTGCAGAACCTGTATGTAGCTAAATAAATCACATTTACCAACATAGAATCCTGTGCAGAACCTGTATGTAGCTAAATAAATCACATTTACCAACATAGAATCCTGTGCAGAACCTGTATGTAGCTAAATAAATCACATTTACCAACATAGAATCCTGTGCAGAACCTGTATGTAGCTAAATAAATCACATTTACCAACATAGAATCCTGTGCAGAACCTGTATGTAGCTAAATAAATCACATTTACCAACATAGAATCCTGTGCAGAACCTGTATGTAGCTAAATAAATCACATTTACCAACATAGAATCCTGTGCAGAACCTGTATGTAGCTAAATAAATCACATTTACCAACATAGAATCCTGTGCAGAACCTGTATGTAGCTAAATAAATCACATTTACCAACATAGAATCCTGTGCAGAACCTGTATGTAGCTAAATAAATCACATTTACCAACATAGAATCCTGTGCAGAACCTGTATGTAGCTAAATAAATCACATTTACCAACATAGAATCCTGTGCAGAACCTGTATGTAGCTAAATAAATCACATTTACCAACATAGAATCCTGTGCAGAACCTGTATGTAGCTAAATAAATCACATTTACCAACATAGAATCCTGTGCAGAACCTGTATGTAGCTAAATAAATCACATTTACCAACATAGAATCCTGTGCAGAACCTGTATGTAGCTAAATAAATCACATTTACCAACATAGAATCCTGTGCAGAACCTGTATGTAGCTAAATAAATCACATTTACCAACATAGAATCCTGTGCAGAACCTGTATGTAGCTAAATAAATCACATTTACCAACATAGAATCCTGTGCAGAACCTGTATGTAGCTAAATAAATCACATTTACCAACATAGAATCCTGTGCAGAACCTGTATGTAGCTAAATAAATCACATTTACCAACATAGAATCCTGTGCAGAACCTGTATGTAGCTAAATAAATCACATTTACCAACATAGAATCCTGTGCAGAACCTGTATGTAGCTAAATAAATCACATTTACCAACATAGAATCCTGTGCAGAACCTGTATGTAGCTAAATAAATCACATTTACCAACATAGAATCCTGTGCAGAACCTGTATGTAGCTAAATAAATCACATTTACCAACATAGAATCCTGTGCAGAACCTGTATGTAGCTAAATAAATCACATTTACCAACATAGAATCCTGTGCAGAACCTGTATGTAGCTAAATAAATCACATTTACCAACATAGAATCCTGTGCAGAACCTGTATGTAGCTAAATAAATCACATTTACCAACATAGAATCCTGTGCAGAACCTGTATGTAGCTAAATAAATCACATTTACCAACATAGAATCCTGTGCAGAACCTGTATGTAGCTAAATAAATCACATTTACCAACATAGAATCCTGTGCAGAACCTGTATGTAGCTAAATAAATCACATTTACCAACATAGAATCCTGTGCAGAACCTGTATGTAGCTAAATAAATCACATTTACCAACATAGAATCCTGTGCAGAACCTGTATGTAGCTAAATAAATCACATTTACCAACATAGAATCCTGTGCAGAACCTGTATGTAGCTAAATAAATCACATTTACCAACATAGAATCCTGTGCAGAACCTGTATGTAGCTAAATAAATCACATTTACCAACATAGAATCCTGTGCAGAACCTGTATGTAGCTAAATAAATCACATTTACCAACATAGAATCCTGTGCAGAACCTGTATGTAGCTAAATAAATCACATTTACCAACATAGAATCCTGTGCAGAACCTGTATGTAGCTAAATAAATCACATTTACCAACATAGAATCCTGTGCAGAACCTGTATGTAGCTAAATAAATCACATTTACCAACATAGAATCCTGTGCAGAACCTGTATGTAGCTAAATAAATCACATTTACCAACATAGAATCCTGTGCAGAACCTGTATGTAGCTAAATAAATCACATTTACCAACATAGAATCCTGTGCAGAACCTGTATGTAGCTAAATAAATCACATTTACCAACATAGAATCCTGTGCAGAACCTGTATGTAGCTAAATAAATCACATTTACCAACATAGAATCCTGTGCAGAACCTGTATGTAGCTAAATAAATCACATTTACCAACATAGAATCCTGTGCAGAACCTGTATGTAGCTAAATAAATCACATTTACCAACATAGAATCCTGTGCAGAACCTGTATGTAGCTAAATAAATCACATTTACCAACATAGAATCCTGTGCAGAACCTGTATGTAGCTAAATAAATCACATTTACCAACATAGAATCCTGTGCAGAACCTGTATGTAGCTAAATAAATCACATTTACCAACATAGAATCCTGTGCAGAACCTGTATGTAGCTAAATAAATCACATTTACCAACATAGAATCCTGTGCAGAACCTGTATGTAGCTAAATAAATCACATTTACCAACATAGAATCCTGTGCAGAACCTGTATGTAGCTAAATAAATCACATTTACCAACATAGAATCCTGTGCAGAACCTGTATGTAGCTAAATAAATCACATTTACCAACATAGAATCCTGTGCAGAACCTGTATGTAGCTAAATAAATCACATTTACCAACATAGAATCCTGTGCAGAACCTGTATGTAGCTAAATAAATCACATTTACCAACATAGAATCCTGTGCAGAACCTGTATGTAGCTAAATAAATCACATTTACCAACATAGAATCCTGTGCAGAACCTGTATGTAGCTAAATAAATCACATTTACCAACATAGAATCCTGTGCAGAACCTGTATGTAGCTAAATAAATCACATTTACCAACATAGAATCCTGTGCAGAACCTGTATGTAGCTAAATAAATCACATTTACCAACATAGAATCCTGTGCAGAACCTGTATGTAGCTAAATAAATCACATTTACCAACATAGAATCCTGTGCAGAACCTGTATGTAGCTAAATAAATCACATTTACCAACATAGAATCCTGTGCAGAACCTGTATGTAGCTAAATAAATCACATTTACCAACATAGAATCCTGTGCAGAACCTGTATGTAGCTAAATAAATCACATTTACCAACATAGAATCCTGTGCAGAACCTGTATGTAGCTAAATAAATCACATTTACCAACATAGAATCCTGTGCAGAACCTGTATGTAGCTAAATAAATCACATTTACCAACATAGAATCCTGTGCAGAACCTGTATGTAGCTAAATAAATCACATTTACCAACATAGAATCCTGTGCAGAACCTGTATGTAGCTAAATAAATCACATTTACCAACATAGAATCCTGTGCAGAACCTGTATGTAGCTAAATAAATCACATTTACCAACATAGAATCCTGTGCAGAACCTGTATGTAGCTAAATAAATCACATTTACCAACATAGAATCCTGTGCAGAACCTGTATGTAGCTAAATAAATCACATTTACCAACATAGAATCCTGTGCAGAACCTGTATGTAGCTAAATAAATCACATTTACCAACATAGAATCCTGTGCAGAACCTGTATGTAGCTAAATAAATCACATTTACCAACATAGAATCCTGTGCAGAACCTGTATGTAGCTAAATAAATCACATTTACCAACATAGAATCCTGTGCAGAACCTGTATGTAGCTAAATAAATCACATTTACCAACATAGAATCCTGTGCAGAACCTGTATGTAGCTAAATAAATCACATTTACCAACATAGAATCCTGTGCAGAACCTGTATGTAGCTAAATAAATCACATTTACCAACATAGAATCCTGTGCAGAACCTGTATGTAGCTAAATAAATCACATTTACCAACATAGAATCCTGTGCAGAACCTGTATGTAGCTAAATAAATCACATTTACCAACATAGAATCCTGTGCAGAACCTGTATGTAGCTAAATAAATCACATTTACCAACATAGAATCCTGTGCAGAACCTGTATGTAGCTAAATAAATCACATTTACCAACATAGAATCATGTGCAGAACCTGTATGTAGCTAAATAAATCACATTTACCAACATAGAATCCTGTGCAGAACCTGTATGTAGCTAAATAAATCACATTTACCAACATAGAATCCTGTGCAGAACCTGTATGTAGCTAAATAAATCACATTTACCAACATAGAATCCTGTGCAGAACCTGTATGTAGCTAAATAAATCACATTTACCAACATAGAATCCTGTGCAGAACCTGTATGTAGCTAAATAAATCACATTTACCAACATAGAATCCTGTGCAGAACCTGTATGTAGCTAAATAAATCACATTTACCAACATAGAATCCTGTGCAGAACCTGTATGTAGCTAAATAAATCACATTTACCAACATAGAATCCTGTGCAGAACCTGTATGTAGCTAAATAAATCACATTTACCAACATAGAATCCTGTGCAGAACCTGTATGTAGCTAAATAAATCACATTTACCAACATAGAATCCTGTGCAGAACCTGTATGTAGCTAAATAAATCACATTTACCAACATAGAATCCTGTGCAGAACCTGTATGTAGCTAAATAAATCACATTTACCAACATAGAATCCTGTGCAGAACCTGTATGTAGCTAAATAAATCACATTTACCAACATAGAATCCTGTGCAGAACCTGTATGTAGCTAAATAAATCACATTTACCAACATAGAATCCTGTGCAGAACCTGTATGTAGCTAAATAAATCACATTTACCAACATAGAATCCTGTGCAGAACCTGTATGTAGCTAAATAAATCACATTTACCAACATAGAATCCTGTGCAGAACCTGTATGTAGCTAAATAAATCACATTTACCAACATAGAATCCTGTGCAGAACCTGTATGTAGCTAAATAAATCACATTTACCAACATAGAATCCTGTGCAGAACCTGTATGTAGCTAAATAAATCACATTTACCAACATAGAATCCTGTGCAGAACCTGTATGTAGCTAAATAATTCACATTTACCAACATAGAATCCTGTGCAGAACCTGTATGTAGCTAAATAAATCACATTTACCAACATAGAATCCTGTGCAGAACCTGTATGTAGCTAAATAAATCACATTTACCAACATAGAATCATGTGCAGAACCTGTATGTAGCTAAATAAATCACATTTACCAACATAGAATCCTGTGCAGAACCTGTATGTAGCTAAATAAATCACATTTACCAACATAGAATCCTGTGCAGAACCTGTATGTAGCTAAATAAATCACATTTACCAACATAGAATCCTGTGCAGAACCTGTATGTAGCTAAATAAATCACATTTACCAACATAGAATCCTGTGCAGAACCTGTATGTAGCTAAATAAATCACATTTACCAACATAGAATCCTGTGCAGAACCTGTATGTAGCTAAATAAATCACATTTACCAACATAGAATCCTGTGCAGAACCTGTATGTAGCTAAATAAATCACATTTACCAACATAGAATCCTGTGCAGAACCTGTATGTAGCTAAATAAATCACATTTACCAACATAGAATCATGTGCAGAACCTGTATGTAGCTAAATAAATCACATTTACCAACATAGAATCCTGTGCAGAACCTGTATGTAGCTAAATAAATCACATTTACCAACATAGAATCCTGTGCAGAACCTGTATGTAGCTAAATAAATCACATTTACCAACATAGAATCCTGTGCAGAACCTGTATGTAGCTAAATAAATCACATTTACCAACATAGAATCCTGTGCAGAACCTGTATGTAGCTAAATAAATCACATTTACCAACATAGAATCCTGTGCAGAACCTGTATGTAGCTAAATAAATCACATTTACCAACATAGAATCCTGTGCAGAACCTGTATGTAGCTAAATAAATCACATTTACCAACATAGAATCCTGTGCAGAACCTGTATGTAGCTAAATAAATCACATTTACCAACATAGAATCCTGTGCAGAACCTGTATGTAGCTAAATAAATCACATTTACCAACATAGAATCCTGTGCAGAACCTGTATGTAGCTAAATAAATCACATTTACCAACATAGAATCCTGTGCAGAACCTGTATGTAGCTAAATAAATCACATTTACCAACATAGAATCCTGTGCAGAACCTGTATGTAGCTAAATAAATCACATTTACCAACATAGAATCCTGTGCAGAACCTGTATGTAGCTAAATAAATCACATTTACCAACATAGAATCCTGTGCAGAACCTGTATGTAGCTAAATAAATCACATTTACCAACATAGAATCCTGTGCAGAACCTGTATGTAGCTAAATAAATCACATTTACCAACATAGAATCCTGTGCAGAACCTGTATGTAGCTAAATAAATCACATTTACCAACATAGAATCCTGTGCAGAACCTGTATGTAGCTAAATAAATCACATTTACCAACATAGAATCCTGTGCAGAACCTGTATGTAGCTAAATAAATCACATTTACCAACATAGAATCCTGTGCAGAACCTGTATGTAGCTAAATAAATCACATTTACCAACATAGAATCCTGTGCAGAACCTGTATGTAGCTAAATAAATCACATTTACCAACATAGAATCCTGTGCAGAACCTGTACGTAGCTAAATAAATCACATTTACCAACATAGAATCCTGTGCAGAACCTGTATGTAGCTAAATAAATCACATTTACCAACATAGAATCCTGTGCAGAACCTGTATGTAGCTAAATAAATCACATTTACCAACATAGAATCCTGTGCAGAACCTATATGAAGCTAAATAAATCACATTTACCAACATAGAATCCTGTGCAGAACCTGTATGTAGCTAAATAAATCACATTTACCAACATAGAATCCTGTGCAGAACCTGTATGTAGCTAAATAAATCACATTTACCAACATAGAATCCTGTGCAGAACCTGTATGTAGCTAAATAAATCACATTTACCGACATAGAATCCTGTGCAGAACCTGTATGTAGCTAAATAAATCACATTTACCAACATAGAATCCTGTGCAGAACCTGTATGTAGCTAAATAAATCACATTTACCAACATAGAATCCTGTGCAGAACCTGTATGTAGCTAAATAAATCACATTTACCAACATAGAATCCTGTGCAGAACCTGTATGTAGCTAAATAAATCACATTTACCAACATAGAATCCTGTGCAGAACCTGTATGTAGCTAAATAAATCACATTTACCAACATAGAATCCTGTGCAGAACCTGTATGTAGCTAAATAAATCACATTTACCAACATAGAATCCTGTGCAGAACCTGTATGTAGCTAAATAAATCACATTTACCAACATAGAATCCTGTGCAGAACCTGTATGTAGCTAAATAAATCACATTTACCAACATAGAATCCTGTGCAGAACCTGTATGTAGCTAAATAAATCACATTTACCAACATAGAATCCTGTGCAGAACCTGTATGTAGCTAAATAAATCACATTTACCAACATAGAATCCTGTGCAGAACCTGTATGTAGCTAAATAAATCACATTTACCAACATAGAATCCTGTGCAGAACCTGTATGTAGCTAAATAAATCACATTTACCAACATAGAATCCTGTGCAGAACCTGTATGTAGCTAAATAAATCACATTTACCAACATAGAATCCTGTGCAGAACCTGTATGTAGCTAAATAAATCACATTTACCAACATAGAATCCTGTGCAGAACCTGTATGTAGCTAAATAAATCACATTTACCAACATAGAATCCTGTGCAGAACCTGTATGTAGCTAAATAAATCACATTTACCAACATAGAATCCTGTGCAGAACCTGTATGTAGCTAAATAAATCACATTTACCAACATAGAATCCTGTGCAGAACCTGTATGTAGCTAAATAAATCACATTTACCAACATAGAATCCTGTGCAGAACCTGTATGTAGCTAAATAAATCACATTTACCAACATAGAATCCTGTGCAGAACCTGTATGTAGCTAAATAAATCACATTTACCAACATAGAATCCTGTGCAGAACCTGTATGTAGCTAAATAAATCACATTTACCAACATAGAATCCTGTGCAGAACCTGTATGTAGCTAAATAAATCACATTTACCAACATAGAATCCTGTGCAGAACCTGTATGTAGCTAAATAAATCACATTTACCAACATAGAATCCTGTGCAGAACCTGTATGTAGCTAAATAAATCACATTTACCAACATAGAATCCTGTGCAGAACCTGTATGTAGCTAAATAAATCACATTTACCAACATAGAATCCTGTGCAGAACCTGTATGTAGCTAAATAAATCACATTTACCAACATAGAATCCTGTGCAGAACCTGTATGTAGCTAAATAAATCACATTTACCAACATAGAATCCTGTGCAGAACCTGTATGTAGCTAAATAAATCACATTTACCAACATAGAATCCTGTGCAGAACCTGTATGTAGCTAAATAAATCACATTTACCAACATAGAATCCTGTGCAGAACCTGTATGTAGCTAAATAAATCACATTTACCAACATAGAATCCTGTGCAGAACCTGTATGTAGCTAAATAAATCACATTTACCAACATAGAATCCTGTGCAGAACCTGTATGTAGCTAAATAAATCACATTTACCAACATAGAATCCTGTGCAGAACCTGTATGTAGCTAAATAAATCACATTTACCAACATAGAATCCTGTGCAGAACCTGTATGTAGCTAAATAAATCACATTTACCAACATAGAATCCTGTGCAGAACCTGTATGTAGCTAAATAAATCACATTTACCAACATAGAATCCTGTGCAGAACCTGTATGTAGCTAAATAAATCACATTTACCAACATAGAATCCTGTGCAGAACCTGTATGTAGCTAAATAAATCACATTTACCAACATAGAATCCTGTGCAGAACCTGTATGTAGCTAAATAAATCACATTTACCAACATAGAATCCTGTGCAGAACCTGTATGTAGCTAAATAAATCACATTTACCAACATAGAATCCTGTGCAGAACCTGTATGTAGCTAAATAAATCACATTTACCAACATAGAATCCTGTGCAGAACCTGTATGTAGCTAAATAAATCACATTTACCAACATAGAATCCTGTGCAGAACCTGTATGTAGCTAAATAAATCACATTTACCAACATAGAATCCTGTGCAGAACCTGTATGTAGCTAAATAAATCACATTTACCAACATAGAATCCTGTGCAGAACCTGTATGTAGCTAAATAAATCACATTTACCAACATAGAATCCTGTGCAGAACCTGTATGTAGCTAAATAAATCACATTTACCAACATAGAATCCTGTGCAGAACCTGTATGTAGCTAAATAAATCACATTTACCAACATAGAATCCTGTGCAGAACCTGTATGTAGCTAAATAAATCACATTTACCAACATAGAATCCTGTGCAGAACCTGTATGTAGCTAAATAAATCACATTTACCAACATAGAATCCTGTGCAGAACCTGTATGTAGCTAAATAAATCACATTTACCAACATAGAATCCTGTGCAGAACCTGTATGTAGCTAAATAAATCACATTTACCAACATAGAATCCTGTGCAGAACCTGTATGTAGCTAAATAAATCACATTTACCAACATAGAATCCTGTGCAGAACCTGTATGTAGCTAAATAAATCACATTTACCAACATAGAATCCTGTGCAGAACCTGTATGTAGCTAAATAAATCACATTTACCAACATAGAATCCTGTGCAGAACCTGTATGTAGCTAAATAAATCACATTTACCAACATAGAATCCTGTGCAGAACCTGTATGTAGCTAAATAAATCACATTTACCAACATAGAATCCTGTGCAGAACCTGTATGTAGCTAAATAAATCACATTTACCAACATAGAATCCTGTGCAGAACCTGTATGTAGCTAAATAAATCACATTTACCAACATAGAATCCTGTGCAGAACCTGTATGTAGCTAAATAAATCACATTTACCAACATAGAATCCTGTGCAGAACCTGTATGTAGCTAAATAAATCACATTTACCAACATAGAATCCTGTGCAGAACCTGTATGTAGCTAAATAAATCACATTTACCAACATAGAATCCTGTGCAGAACCTGTATGTAGCTAAATAAATCACATTTACCAACATAGAATCCTGTGCAGAACCTGTATGTAGCTAAATAAATCACATTTACCAACATAGAATCCTGTGCAGAACCTGTATGTAGCTAAATAAATCACATTTACCAACATAGAATCCTGTGCAGAACCTGTATGTAGCTAAATAAATCACATTTACCAACATAGAATCCTGTGCAGAACCTGTATGTAGCTAAATAAATCACATTTACCAACATAGAATCCTGTGCAGAACCTGTATGTAGCTAAATAAATCACATTTACCAACATAGAATCCTGTGCAGAACCTGTATGTAGCTAAATAAATCACATTTACCAACATAGAATCCTGTGCAGAACCTGTATGTAGCTAAATAAATCACATTTACCAACATAGAATCCTGTGCAGAACCTGTATGTAGCTAAATAAATCACATTTACCAACATAGAATCCTGAGCAGAACCTGTATGTAGCTAAATAAATCACATTTACCAACATAGAATCCTGTGCAGAACCTGTATGTAGCTAAATAAATCACATTTACCAACATAGAATCCTGTGCAGAACCTGTATGTAGCTAAATAAATCACATTTACCAACATAGAATCCTGTGCAGAACCTGTATGTAGCTACATAAATCACATTTACCAACATAGAATCCTGTGCAGAACCTGTATGTAGCTAAATAAATCACATTTACCAACATAGAATCCTGTGCAGAACCTGTATGTAGCTAAATAAATCACATTTACCAACATAGAATCCTGTGCAGAACCTGTATGTAGCTAAATAAATCACATTTACCAACATATAATCCTGTGCAGAACCTGTATGTAGCTAAATAAATCACATTTACCAACATAGAATCCTGTGCAGAACCTGTATGTAGCTAAATAAATCACATTTACCAACATAGAATCCTGTGCAGAACCTGTATGTAGCTAAATAAATCACATTTACCAACACAGAATCCTGTGCAGAACCTGTATGTAGCTAAATAAATCACATTTACCAACATAGAATCCTGTGCAGAACCTGTATGTAGCTAAATAAATCACAGTTGTTGTACTACAATCTGCATAGAATCTGGGACTACAAATATATTTCATCCGTGGATGTTTAAACACTTGTTCATGTGAAATAGATGTACAGGCTCTGCAATGCATGCAGCTGTATGTACTAAGTCTGGCAGATGGTAAGTTACTTGGCCTGGTATTACAGTTCCCTGTCACTGTGGTCTTTTCAAGTTTAAAGAATTTTCATACATAAAAGAGGGATTGTTCCCAACTATTTTAGCTGTGTTGTTGTCACTTATAAGTATTCCCCAGTTTTTTCATATAATATTACATGCAGAGCCTGCATCATTTGTGTACTTCAAACCAAATCTGAGTTTACTGACAAAGCTCCTATCCTTATGTGCACTAGAAGCAGAAACAACTCCTAAGATAGGCAGTGATATAAATAGTCAGAAAAGTAACTGTTACATTTCTGGAGAACAAATCTTGTGATAAAGCAAAATTTGATGAAGACAAGATTTGTGCTGAAGTCTTCAATCCCGAGATTTTTTTTTTTGGGGGGGGACAGTTATTATCAGAGTGGATTATGGATGGGGAGCTGACAGACTGGGATAAGTTTATTAGCGGAGTGGGCCTAACACCTGAGGCCCAAGTCCTGATGTCTCTTGAAGACAGACCTCCTTTATCAGATCTTCTCATTGTCCCCCCCCCCACCCCCACAGCTTAAGCTTTTCCTGATACACAAACTAACATGCTGCTATTGCTTGTGGTTTTATATCCAAGTACAATATAGATCTACGTATAGCTGCAGTCCCATGCTCTATAGAGCTCACAGCAATGTTAAATATCCGCAGTCTGTACAAATAAAATGTGCAAAAGCCAAAGTTTAATTAGTACTGAACTTAGGTTGAATGCGCAAGTAATAAACAAGCACAAAAATATATGATAACCTAAAACTCTAAAATGTATTAATTTATTTTATAATAAATTCTCCTTCACTTTTCTCTGAAATATGAAAGGGTCAACTAAGGCTGGTGTATGTCAAAAGATTTAATGGATGAATTGTTGAAACCCATATGGTTGAGACTATATGACTGACAATTCAGTCTGTCAAAAAAAATTCAAACCCAAACAACACCCACATACAACAAAAACAATGCCTTCACAGGGAGGCAAGCCCCCGGCACCCTCTATATCCGTTGCTAATTATACATACTAACGCAGAGATTCCTACAGTCTAATTCTATGTAGGATGGACAATCTCCCTGCACCCCCCTCACTCCCTGCTAATTATATATATATATATATATATATATATATATATATATATATATATATATATATATATATATATAGATACCAACTCTGAGATCACACTACGGTGGGAAAAAAGGGCAAATTCCCTGATTACTACTGGAATGCAGCGTCAGTCAGAATGGTTCAATGGACTGCACTGTCGATCGTATGGTTGATATGGATTTCAACAATTTGACCATTCGATTTTTTGACATCGACCCCATCTAAGGCTGCTATATCTGAAGGCAGGCTGTTCCAGGCAGAACATCCTAGTTTGATGTTAGACTTTTTACAGGAGGACAGCATAAAGGGAGATGTGTACTGCTGCTATGTTTGTAGTTTCCCGGTTACTGTTGTATATATCCTGTGTATCTGCTTAGTTTCAGCAATATTTCAAGTAAGGAGTAATAAATACTAATAGAAAACCAAATGATAATGGTCTTTTCTTCCTCAACCACAGTATATCATAATAGGGTCTGTTTTTTAAGTGTCGATATAATGAGGCAGACAACATCATAGCACTGATTTAATTAACCAGATATAGGCTCTTAGAAATATACACACACACACATACACACACACACACACAAGCATGCACGTACACACACACACACACACACACACACACACACACACACACACACACACACACACACACACACACGCACACGTGCACACACACACATATACATTCACATATGCACAGATATTCTGGCACAGACACACACGCACGCACACACTCACGCATGCACACACGCACATACGCAGACACACACACACGCACACACACATACACAGACACTTATAGGTTCATAGGTTCATACTAGGCTATCTGCCCAAGGGCATTTATAAGCCTAGCCCATAGTTATGTGGCTTTCGCCACCCCTTTAGTTTGAATAAAAACTATGCCTATCATTTTGTTGTGCCTCTGTCAAGCAGTGACACTGAAGTAATCCCTGGGGTATATCTGCGATCTCCCATCCATTGGTCAAGATTCCTCTTGAACAAGGCCAGCGAGGTGCTCTGCCTCACATGTACCGGGATTTTGTTCCACAGCATAGGGAGTCTCTGGGTGATGAATCTGTCCCTCCAGCACGTTCTATTTATAACCGTGTCAAGGTTTAAGTCTCCCGCCCTTGTGGTTCTGAGGGATCTAGATTTTTTGAGGTGAAGCATATTCATCAAATCTGGGTTTGACATGGCCTTATATGTCAGGCACAGGTCACCTCTGAGCAAGCGGTATGAGACTGAATAGAGCTGGAGTTCTTTCAGTCGGGCAGCATAAGACATATTTTTGAGACCCTTTATCCTTTTGGTGAGGAACTTTTGGGGCCTTTCAAGCTGCAGCAGGATTCTGGTCAGATACATTCCGAACGGGGCATTGTACTCAATCATAGGTCTAATGAGTGATGAGTACAGGGGGACGATGACCTCCCTTGATCTAGATGTGAATCCCTTCATGATCAGGTGGGTGATATAGAAGGTTTTCCTAACTACTTTAGCAACATGAGTGTCAAACAAAAGGCTACTGTCAACCTGGCTCCCCAGATCCCTGATGACTTTTTCTGTGCTCAGTGGATTGCCACCTATATGGTAGCTAGGGGTAACCTTGTTTTTCCCGAAGGGTATGACTATGCATTTTTTGGCGTTTAACTTCAGGCCATGGCTCTGGCACCAGTTATCCATTTATGTGAGGCCCTTCTGGAGGATATCTGTGTCAGATGTGTTTTCGACTATGGCGCCCAGTTTGCAGTCATCTGCAAACTTTGTCAGCCATAACCCTCCTGTGTTTGCTTGTACTTCAGAAAAGTAGATGCTGAACAAGAGTGGACCTAGGACTGAGCCCTGTGGGACACCACTTGTGACAGGCTTTGAGTCTGACATGGCTCCAGCAACTCTGACCCTGTGGGTTCTGTCACTTAGCCAGTTTGCAACCCATCTTGTGATGTATGGCTTAACATTCAAGCTGATGAGTTTTTCGATGATACCTGAGTGGGGTATTGTGTCGAAGGCCTTTGCCAGGTCGAGGTAGGCTGTATGGACTGCCTTTCCCTCATCAATGGCCTTGGTGACTGTCTCGAAAAAGTCAACCAAGTTTAAGAGGCAGGATCTGCCTTTGACAAAGCCAAACTGGGTTGGATCCAAAGTCTGCAAGTTCCCTATGTCTTTATTTATGAGTTCCATTATGATCCTCTCCATGGCTTTGCAGATAAGGCTTGTCAAGCTAATGGGGCGGTAATTTCAAGGGTCTGTGGAGGCACCGCCCTTATGAAGTGGGACCACAGTCGCCGTGCGCCACTCCTTGGGTACGTATCCTGAGGTGAGGCTAAGATTAAACAGCTGTCCTAACTGTGGGTTTAATTCCTCATTGAGTTCGTGAAGCACACAGCCGGGGACACCATCCGGTCCCATGGATGCTGTGTATTTTGCCTTAGTGAGGGCAGTTCTCACCTGGGCGTTGGAGATGTTTGGGGGGCTACAATCCTCTGGAATAGATATCTTTCCTTTTGGGGGGGAGGGGGGGGAGAAGTTTGCACTGAACCTGTCAGCCAGTATGTTGGCAATGTGTGTAGGTTCAGTAATTTTCACATCATTTTGAACTAATTCTGAGCATATCTAGGAGTTTCCTCCTAGGTTTCTAACATAGCTAAAGAAGGCCTTATGATTGTCTTTAGAGTCCTTGGCGATTTTTCTCTCAAAATTTGCCTTGGATGATTTTATGAGAGCTCTTAGTTTTTTACTTATAATGATCAAAGGTGTCTTACCTTTCAAGGATATTGCTCTATCTTGTAGTAGCTTCCTCCTTTTGTTGTAGAGCTTGTTTATGGCTGGGGTCCACCAGACTGGACGCTTGCCTTTGGTACAGAGAGTCTTAGTTTTGTTTGGGATTGCCTGATCCATGCAGTCCTGTAGGTGCTGGTAGAAGGCATTTGTAAGTGATTAACTCACAAGCATAATTAACTAGAGGACAAAAACATAGCCTGCTAAGATACTACATTTGGATGCAGAGGATGAAGCGAACTGACTTAGGCTGACTGACTAACATATTTTCTTGTGGACACATAACTGTGTTAGTACTTTAAGCAATTTAAGATTAATAGGAAGGGCTTATGGTGAGAAGAGGCACACTAAAAATTATTTCTACAGTCATTTGTTTGGTACTGAACATTACCCTGAAATTTCAGCATTATTTGATTTCAAGAAATTGTACCATGCATAATTTATGGTTAAAACACAATACTGTGAATATCTAATACAAGTCATACGTGGGAAATCTAAGGAGGAATGTATTTTATAAATGCAGCAAAAATAATCACCAATAGTCTAAACATACAGGAATGGAATACTTCTTTCCTCTTTCGTTTGGCTTAATTTATGTTTGCTTACTGAATGTAGATACTGAATACCCAAACTGTATGCTGGATAAGAGCAATGCTTGTTAACATAACCTGACAACTGATTCTTATTTTGAAATAAAAGGTATCAAAACACCATATTTTGTTTCTTACCTTGATTCATTGTGATGACACACTGTAGTCAGAATTGTACATGTGATGTAATAATAACAAAGTGCTTTAACCAACCTTTTTCAGTCTCATCAGGATACTCTACTCATGAGCAATATTAGTTGCCTGATATTAACGACTTAGAGACGTTATTTGCACTAAATATCTACGAATCCTGTACTAAATCCATAACAGGGTGAGCTGGTAAAGATGCTGAATTTTAACTTGTCAGGATGAGGCAACTGAATTCAGATTATAAAGTAGATACTTGGATCCACAGGCTTTTCAGATAAGTGGTATAAAATTAAAATGTGACTTCTATAGCTGGGTCAAGTTAAACAGTTTTTGCATTGTAGTGTATTGAATACTGCACAAGTCACAGACTTATGCATAAATGTCTGGAGAGAACCTTCCGATGAGATGTGTTGAAAAGTCATGCAGGATTCCAAAACTGTTATTAAAATTTGTATCATTTTATTTTATTATTTATTCACATTGATTCACATTTGTTTACCAGAGTGGTATGCCTGGGCAAAAGCACCTTTTCAGAGGAAGGCCAGGGAGAAAAACTCCAAAGAAAACAGTACAAATAATAAGACACATTCCTGAAAGAAATTATACCTACATTGAACTTAAGTAGATATGTTAACAGAGCCAGTAAAAATAATTAGAATGGTAGTCTTTAAATATGATTTGGTTTAATTTAGGTAGCAATAGTGGAGATGATAAAGGTGAGGAGATGGGGAGGGAACAGCAAAGTAAAACAGGAGGTGAGAGGGTGGTAAACATACGGGAGAGAATATAAGAAGAAAGGGCAGACAAGACATAGAGGAGATGAAGGGAAGGTTAGATAGGGGCAGGATAGAAGTTGGAGATATTAACCAGGGTTAGGAGCAAGAACAGGTCCAGTTGTCCATCATGTCTTGTTTGAGCTGATTTTTAAAAGGTTTAATTTTGCTTATGTCTTACGGAGCGCAGAACAGAGTTCCTGAGTTTTGAGATACTTCAGGAGAGTAGAGAATCCCCTGCTAAGTTGCTGGATCTGTTTACCTGGAGCAGGTGCTTGTTCTCTGAGCAGAGGTGTATGTTGCTGGATAAGATGGGCTAGACTTGGACATTTTTCTGGGGAATAAATAAGGGTATGAATGATGACAATTTGAGAGACTGTGAGATGGTGTTAGAGCTCTGTCCAGTGGAGTAGTTTTAGGGCTGAGTAGTGATGAGACCTGTGGGGCAGGTTATCAGCTAATTTTGTTACTTTGTGATAAACTGCTCAAGTAAGTGAGATTCGGAGGATTGCAGAGAAGGGGTGGTGGTAAGTAGTCAGGAGCAATATGTTTTCTTACATCATCAGTTAGGTAGGGCTTAATTCTTCAGAGTGCACCAAGTTTTTTGATGTTTTTTTTTTCTAGACTACTTAATTTTGCTGAACATCAGATATCATATTTTCATCAATACTTACTCCTGTAAGTTTGGCATGTGGGATTATTTCTAGTTTAGCATTATTAAGAGAAATTATGGTGGACTGGGCTTTATTGACACTCTAGGATTTAGCTGTAAACTGGATTAGTTTTATTTTGCAGGGGTTAATAAGACTTGAGATTTGGAGAGCCATTTCAAAATCATGTGTAAGGCTATAGGGATTATTTGTTGCAGTTTTTCAGGGGATTTTACAGAGCAGATTAGTGTGACGTCATCTGCTTACCGTATGATGAGAACATTGTTGGCGACTTTATATAGATCACTGATAAAAATTGTAAATAAGAGGGGTCTAGAATAGATATTTGGGGAATGCCAACAGTTACAGGAAGAAATGATGACATTTAATTTTACCATTTGATGGCCCGTTGCCTATTTGAGAGATAACTGTTGAACCATATAAGGCAAGAAATGTCTAGGCCAAGACTTGTTAGTCTTTGAATTATCGGGTGAGATACTGTATCAAATGTCTCGGTGATTGTTAGTCTGAATTATCGGGTGAGATACTGTATCAAATGTCTCGGTGATTGTTAGTCTTTGAATTATCGGGTGAGATACTGTATCAAATGTCTCAGTGATTGTTAGTCTGAATTATCGGGTGAGATACTGTATCAAATGTCTCGGTGATTGTTAGTCTGAATTATCGGGTGAGATACTGTATCAAATGTCTCGGTGATTGTTAGACTGAATTATCGGGTGAGATACTGTATCAAATGTCTCAGTGATTGTTAGTCTGAATTATCGGGTGAGATACTGTATCAAATGTCTCGGTGATTGTTAGTCTGAATTATCGGGTGAGATACTGTATCAAATGTCGGTGATTGTTAGTCTGAATTATCGGGTGAGATACTGTATCAAATGTCTCGGTGATTGTTAGTCTGAATTATCGGGTGAGATACTGTATCAAATGTCTCGGTGATTGTTAGTCTTTGAATCATCGGGTGAGATACTGTATCAAATGTCTCGGTGATTGTTAGTCTGAATTATCGGGTGAGATACTGTATCAAATGTCTCGGTGATTGTTAGTCTTTGAATTATCGGGTGAGATACTGTATCAAATGTCTCGGTGATTGTTAGTCTGAATTATCGGGTGAGATACTGTATCAAATGTCTCGGTGATTGTTAGTCTTTGAATCATCGGGTGAGATACTGTATCAAATGTCGGTGATTGTTAGTCTGAATTATCGGGTGAGATACTGCATCAAATGTCTCAGTGATTGTTAGTCTGAATTATCGGGTGAGATACTGTATCAAATGTCTCAGTGATTGTTAGTCTGAATTATCGGGTGAGATACTGTATCAAATGTCTCGGTGATTGTTAGTCTGAATTATCGGGTGAGATACTGTATCAAATGTCTCGGTGATTGTTAGTCTGAATTATCGGGTGAGATACTGTATCAAATGTCTCGGTGATTGTTAGTCTTTGAATTATCGGGTGAGATACTGTATCAAATGTCTCGGTGATTGTTAGTCTGAATTATCGGGTGAGATACTGTATCAAATGTCTCGGTGATTGTTAGTCTTTGAATCATCGGGTGAGATACTGTATCAAATGTCTCGGTGATTGTTAGTCTGAATTATCGGGTGAGATACTGTATCAAATATCTTGGTGATTGTTAGTCTGAATTATCGGGTGAGATACTGTGTCAAATGTCTCGGTGATTGTTAGTCTGAATTATCGGGTGAGATACTGTATCAAATGTCTCGGTGATTGTTAGTCTTTGAATCATCGGGTGAGATACTGTATCAAATGTCTCGGTGATTGTTAGTCTGAATTATCGGGTGAGATACTGTATCAAATGTCTCGGTGATTGTTAGTCTTTGAATCATCGGGTGAGATACTGTATCAAATGTCGGTGATTGTTAGTCTGAATTATCGGGTGAGATACTGTATCAAATGTCGGTGATTGTTAGTCTGAATTATCGGGTGAGATACTGTATCAAATGTCGGTGATTGTTAGTCTGAATTATCGGGTGAGATACTGTATCAAATGTCTCGGTGATTGTTAGTCTGAATTATCGGGTGAGATACTGTATCAAATATCTTGGTGATTGTTAGTCTGAATTATCGGGTGAGATACTGTATCAAATGTCTCGGTGATTGTTAGTCTGAATTATCGGGTGAGATACTGTATCAAATGTCTCGGTGATTGTTAGTCTGAATTATCGGGTGAGATACTGTATCAAATGTCTCGGTGAGATCAAGAAGTAGAGTAGATACCAGGATACCAGACTTTCTGTTTGTGTTAATGGATGTGGAGAAGTTGAAGAGTGCAGAGACAGTATAACCTTTCAACCTCTTATTACAAGGAATCTGGAAAAGCCTAAAATAATGGGGGAGGGGAAAGGCCCAGAAATAGGGACAGAGGTTTAAATATTGTTCTTGTAAACTTAGTATCTATAGTTACAGGTTTTGTATTAGCATGCATTTCTGAAGGATATGAAGTTTTAAATTCAAATGTATGTCATTATTTAGTGACTTCAATCCTCAGTGATTTGCCAGAAAAACACAACTTTTATGAGGAACAGGCCAAAAATATGAGGCAAAAATATGGACCTTCTGCAAAAATCTGTAGAGTTGAGAGTATGAAGGATAATGTTGTGGTGTGGGTGAAAGTCATACTGGGCTCGAGAGAGAACTTTATTCTTAAGAATGGAGTTAAGGAGGTGATGTTGAATGTATTTTTCAGGGATCTTGGATGGAGTGGATAGGATTACAATAGGACAATAGTTACTGAAGTCGGTAGATGTCCCACTGATGCCTTCTGGAGTATGGGAACATAGCTTTCGGCAATGGAGTGGTTGATTAAGATTAGTATAGGGTAGGCTAGGATGTCAGCTGCAGTTTTGATGCATTTGGCTGGGATATTGTCAGGGGACAATGTTGTTGGTTTTAGTTGCAGGGAAAGTTTTTTGATTGAGGAGGCTGGAATGTGTTGGAGATAAATTTTAGTTTCTTCTTCAAGTAGTGGGTTTGGAGTTTTTCTTTTAAGATAGATGCTACTGACTGGATTAAGTATGTGTTGAAATGGCTAGCTATGGTATCAGAGAAGTTATTTTTTGTTGGGTACTATTGCCAATGTGAATCAATTTATTTTTTGATGACCAGAACAGTTTTGGGTTTGTTAGTCTGGAGTGTTGCAGGTTACTCTTGAAGTGTTTTGTCAGATTTAATTCATTTTTTGGCTTGATTTCTTAATTGTCTGTATTTCTGGAGGCTAGTTTCAGTATTGGGTTTTTTTGTTATGTTTTGTTTGTTTTTCCAGAAGTGCCAAATATTATTCTTTCATTAACATTTTTGTTTCTCTAGTAAGCCAGGGAGCATGGTTGAATTTGATCCTTTTATTTCTAACAGGGGCATGTTTGTTGAGTATATTGAGAAATATGTTCTTAAATAGAGAGGCAGCTTTGTCAAGCTGAAGTGCTTTTAGTTGAGTCCGGTTTATCAGCTGTGTAGTTCAGCTTTGGAAGAGGTTTTGTCAAAGTTAAATCTGTTGCATGACAGGTTGTTGTGGTGGGTTTCAGGGCTGTCTATTTGTTTCCTGACTGCATACGTGGGAAGGTGGTCACTGAAATTGTCAGGCAGGACACCTGCAGAGGCATTGTTGGTAGAGTTATTAGTAAGAATCCAATCAAAGGTACTTTGTTCATCACTATTTTTGTTGAGACTTGTTGGATTTTATGTATAAGTTTGGGAGAAACCACAGGGGTTAATGTTATTTGTGGGAGCATTCTGGTGGAGTGATGACTAGTCACTACTGAACTTATCTAGTATTAGTGTTTCATGGCTGATATTGGTGGCCACCCAAGATGGTATTTTTTCAAAGGTATCATCGGTGTTGCTGGGCAGGACATATAACTCCTATGGTGGTTATATTTTTCTCTCTGTTGATTTTGAGGGTTTCATGAGAATTTCTGCATTGCCAATTGTAGGAGGGGTGAGTAGATGACTAGTCAGATTAAGATTTTGTTTAGATGTCAAAAAATAAATAAATACATATTATATATTTTGGCTACACAACCCGCTTTCCTTTTCCTGCTGTCTTATCTTCGTATATTATAACGTTATTATGAGTTACCGCTTTTAGCCATGTTATTCTGACTATCATAATGTCAGGCAATAGGTGAACTAGCCAGGCATGTACCCCAGAAGTGTTATTGCAGATGCTTCTCAGGTTAGCATTTAAGATAAGCAGACCTGTTGAACTGAGTGAGTAGGCTAGAGCTGAAGAGTTTGTTGGGCCTGGGTTTGGGTGCACATCACCACTTAATTGTATATTTTTTGGTGTAATGTGATTGTTAAAAAAGTACCATGATTTCCTTATGTATTTGGAGTATGTTTTGTTTAATGTGGGAAGGTGAGGGAACATTTTGCTCCTATGGAGTAGTGTGAATTAGGGAGGAACTGATGGGAAAGTGGTTGCTAGTATTATTGTTAATTAAGTTGTTAGTGTGAGAAGAGGGGAGGTTGGCAATTGTTGCTGCAGAGGGTGGCGATAGGACGTTAGGTAATAATTATTAAAATTGGGAGATAGAGTAGATGGATGATTTCCATGATGAGTAGATGTAGTTAGAGTGTGGTGAGAATAGTGTAAGGGTTAGGATGATATAGCAGAAGGTGGTCTGTGGCATAGGTGCTGTTCTTGGGGATAAAGGGAGGGGGTGGTGTAGGAGTGGGGCAATTATAAGAGATAAATAAGACACAGAAAAACTAAAACTAATGATATTAAATGTCAACAGCTATCCTAAAGCCCTAAAGCTGCAAATACATTTATCACAATTTATACTAGCAATACATGACAAGTCATGGCTTATGTATTTCATTGAGGGAAGATTTGGTGGGTAAACAAGCTATAGTTCATAGGTTCATAGGTGTTTACTAGACTAATGCCCACAAGGGCCTTTTTAAGCCTAGCCATGCATCTCAAATCTCTGACAAGTTCTGGTACCCTTGATAAGTCTAAGCAGAGGCTTGTGAGATGAAACGTTTACAAGCAAGGCCCTGGGAGATGAACCATTTACAGGTTGCCAATGTCCAGTAGAGATATAGTTGCCAAGCCAGCAATGAATTTCCTGTTCCCCATCCAACTGCCCAAGCTACATTTGAATTGAGTTAGAGAAGTACTCTGCTTCACATGGATGGACAGCCCATTCCAGAGATAGGGCAGTCTCTGGGATACATACCTGTGTCTCCAGCAGGTCCTATGTGTATCACAGGGAAGGTTTAGCTCTTTAAAATGAGTAATTCTGGTGTTGTTTGTTTTGCAGATCTGTAGGAGGTCAATCAGAGTAGGGTCTGACAATGCCCTGTACACCAGGCATAGATCTCCCAGCAATACCTGTAGGAGACAGAATACAGGGATAGGGCCTTGAGCCGGTCTGCATAGGACATGTTACTTATGCCCTGTATTCTTTTAGTGAGGAACCTCTGTGGACATTCCATTTGTTAGATATGCCTGGTTAGGTACATACCAGTGGGGTCATTGTACTCAGTGACAGGTCTGATAAATGCCGAATACAGTGGAACAATGACTTCCTTGGACATAGATGCCATACCTTTGTTTATAAGTTACACAGCACAGAATGATTTCCTCACTACTGTAGACACATGATGATCAAAGGATAGATTACTGTCTATGTGTGTCCCTAAGTACCTGACTACTGGGTCAACTCTAAGGGGTGTGTTATCAATATGATAGTTACCAGGGGTGGATGACTTCCTGAAGGACACTATTATGCATTTCTTGGCATTTAGTTTTAGTCCATGGCTCTGACACCAGTTGTTTGTCTGTGTCAGCCCTTCCTAGAGAACATTTGTATCAGTGTGGGATTCTATGACATCTCCTAATTTGCAATCATCTGTGAATTAATTCAGCCAGAGGCCATTGACATTGGTGTTGACTTCAGAGAAGTAAATGCCAAAAAGGAGTGATCCAAGGACGAATCCCTGAGGGACTCTACTTGTGAATGGCCTCTTTTTAGAGGTGGACTCCCCAGTTCTAACTTCTTGGGTCCTGTCTGTGAGAAACTGGGTGACATACAGGTTTTTACCTAACCTCTTGAGTTTGTCAACAATACCCAAGTGGGGCATTGTGTCAAATGCCTTGGCAAGGTCAAGATACGCAGTATGAACCATTTTGCCCTCATCCATTGCTTTGGTAACCTTCTCAAAGAAGTCCACCAGGTTGAGTAGGCATGACCCACCCTTGATGAAACTAAACATATAAGACTAGTGAGACTTATGGGTTTGTAGTTTCCAGGGTCTGTAGATGGCCCACCTTTGTTCAGAGGGATGACTGTTGCTTTTCTCCATTCATGAGGCACAAAATGATTTTGGAGGCTACAGTTAAATAGCAATTCCAGAGGGCCTGATAGGTCATGTTTCACGCTATTTAGAAGGCATCCTGGGATATTGTCAGGGTCCATTGATGCAGTGTTCTTGGCTGTAGAGAGAACATTAAGGACCTGCTCCCTAGTGACAGCAGGAGGAGTTATATTTGATGTTATTTCCTTAGGGAAGGTTGAGAGAAAGAGGGATGACATTGGATTTGTATTTTTCAGCCAGTAGGTTTGTTATATCTTCTGGCTTAGTATAGGTGGCTCCATTTACAAAAAGCCTTGCACACAATTGTGCATTGCCTTGGAAGTTGCAGACATAGCTAAAGAATGCCTTGTGGTTGTCCTTGGCCTGGGAGGCCAAATTTACTTCAAATTTGGCTTTGGTAGACTTTATTATTCCTTTGAGTTGTTTGTTTCATTCGATGAGAGTACTTTTATCCTGCTGGGGGCTGCACCTCCTAATTTTTGCCATGATTTTCTTCCTTCTGTTATACAGCTGAATGATGTGATCCCACCAGGGTGGCTTGTTTTTCGAGTTAGTTCTGTGCTTATTCCTGGTGGGTACAGCTGTCTCTATGCAGCTATTAACATGCTTGTGTATGATTTCTGTGAACAGTTCTGCGTAGGCAGCAGTGTTCTCAGGGTTTATGGGGACTTGAAATTGTGCCAGGTTGTCACTTAATAGTAGGAACTTAGCCTTGGAGTTGTTCCTGGATATTCCAGGGTTAGATGTGGGGTACAGGTTTTATTTTTACTTCAAAGGAGACCATTTTGTGGTCTGACCTTACTAAGGAAGACATTAGACTAGGGAGTGTGTAGCACTCTCCCATATTTGTGAGGACCAGATCCAGTATGGTTGTACCTCTGGTTGGTGTACTGACAATCTGGTCCAGGGAGTTTGTGTTTACAAAATTCAGGAATCTCTGTGCCTGTGAATTTAGTGTCATATAGGATTCCCAGTTAATAGTGGGGTAATTAAAGTCACTCATGAATATGGTATTGGGTTGTATGGTAAATGTTTCCAATGAGGTTAAATACATGGTATGGATTTCCTGGGTCATAGAGGGGGACCTATAGCTTGCAAGGAAGTGGTCCTAGATTTTGCCTATGAGGATTTGAACATGGAGTAGCACAGGTGCACCCTCCTGTTTGACCAGCCTTGAGGTATATTTAATTTTGATGTAAATTGAGACACATCCACCTTTATTCCCTGTCTGTGTAGTAGCTGGCCTAAATGTGTGGAAGGCATTATAACCTTGCACTGTCGGTGTGCTGTCTGCAGCTTTAAACCATAAAAATGCTGACAACCAAACAAAACGAAAAAATGAACTGCAGACCTGCTGGCAAAAAAAACAAGTAAACCAGAAGCCAAAAATTTAGCACTTTCATCCACTGTTTAATACGTGAACTTCCTCAGAAACATTTCCAAATGATTTCCAGTTCCTTAAATAACTTACTAAACAGGAAATGACATCATGATCATCAAACTGAAAAAATAACAAATGTGATTTTCTACAAAAATGAAGTATTGTCATAATAACAAATAAAAAAATATATATATATATATATATATATATATATATATATATACAAATGAATGTATATACACATATATACACATACATATATATAAATGCAAAAATACAGTCATAAAAATGCAGTGTAAATTCATGCTGTGTGAATAGCATAATAATCAACTTGAGCATATGAAATGCGTATCCAAAGACCTCTCCCACGTAAACACAACAATCACATGCATACACACACCCGCATACACACACACACACACACACACACACACACACACACACACACACACACATACATATGCAAATATAGACATGTACCCCCCCCACACACACACACACACACACATGCAAATATAGACATGTACCCCACACACACACACACACACACACACACGCACACACACGCATAGATCACACACACAGACACACAAATACACACACACACACACACACACACAGACACACAAACATAGAACCAAACGGTCACTATGAAAATATAAAATACACATGTGAAAAAATATATATAAATATCGTAAAAAATATATGACAATATAAAAATAATGGAGATATATACACACAAGTACACACACCAAAATGTGTATAATATGATATATATAAAATGTAATATATGTATAAAACAAAAAAAATGTGTATATATATATATATATATATATATATATATATATATATATATATATATATATATATATATATATGAATAATGTAAATCATATCATGTCTCTGAAGGGAATCAGAGTGATATGAACATGTGTGTGTGCACACATGTACACCTCACACAAAACACACATGGATCACATGCATATGGTCTCAAACACCTATCTATATTTCAAAAAACATTTTAAATTAATATAATCATTGAGGCCAGGCAACCTATCAGCCCCCAACAAAAGTTGCCACAGTGTCTCCTTGCATTCTAAGACGTTGTTTAAATCTCCTCCAAATTCACTAGTGTTGATTTTTTCCAAAACTGAAAATTGAAATTTCTTGAAATCTCTACATGTTAAAGAATGTTTGGCCAAAGAATTAAACTGATCTTTGTTTTTTATAGCCAAATTGTGCTCGTAGATTCTTCTTTTTAGAAGCCTTTTAGTTTTTCCTATGTAATAATGTTCACATGAAACACAATTGGCGATGTAAACAACATAATAGGAATTACAATTGTAATAACTCTTAGACCAAATGGTGTAATTAAGAGATTTTGTGAATACACTGGTACTGTTACTAATAAATCTACACTGCCTGCAGTTATTGCATGCATAAGTACCCCTCTTAATACTGGCTGCTCTTGTCATGTCCTGATACTTATAATGATCTGTCTCCAGCATAGATTTTAAGTTTTTAACTCTTTTATAAGTGAAAGTGGGTTTCATCCCTAAAGTACCAACCAAATCTTTGTTTCCTAATATCATTTTCCAATTGTTAACGATGATGTCACTGATGAACCACATTTCGTCAACAATCTGTAAAGGGAACGCTAGGTGGTAACTACTGGTATTCTCTAAAACTTTGGAACCAGAACTTAAACCTATCTGACTAGAAAGAAGAATCGGTTTAGCAACCCCCTTCCTTAAAGAAATGACCTATTTCTCTATTTTTTGAATCCAGTCTAATGCGTAACCTCTATACAAGAATAGTGACCTTAAAAATCCTACTTCACTTTGAAATACATCATCATCAGTGGTGAGCCTACTCAAACAAATTATTTGGCCCTTCACTACTCCTTTTTTCATATGTGTAGGATGTAAACTGTCCTTGTGTAAATACTGGTTCACAAAAACCTCTTTCCTGTATATTTGACTTTTCAATGTGTTATTAACTGTATCTATACGAAGGAGGACATCAAGAAAGGGAATGTTATCCCCAAAACCACTCAATTTGAAGACCAAGAAGTCAGTACTGTGATTCAAATCTGTCACCAAGTCAGAAAATTCTTCAAAAGTGCCATTCCACAAAAAAAGTAAATCATCTATAAATCTAAAATATGCAAGTGCCCTATTAAAAAGATGATGTTTAACCAAAAATTTTAGCTCCCAATTTGCCATAGCCAAATTGGCAAAAGCTGGTGCCACCCTCGCTCCCATTGCTACTCCTGAAATCTGTTGATAAATATGTTTACCAAATCTGAAGAAATTATTCTCTAGGACTAACTCCATTAGATCACAAATGGTGCTAACCTTGTGTTTCTCAATATCAGAATATAAAGTCAGGTATTCCCTCAAATATTCTAATCCTTCTGTTTGCTTGATAGCAGTATATAAGGACTTGACATCAAAAGTAGCAAAACTGACAGAACTAGATGAAACATCTATATTCCTTAGTTCTTCCAATAAATGCCAGGAATCTCTGATGTAAAATCTAGTTCTCTGTACAATAGGATTCAGAATATAGTCAAGCCAAATAGATATATTCTCAGTTTTGGAATGCTTTGTGGAAATAATAGGTCTAAAAGGTGGGTTATGCTGGTCAACATGTAATTTTGGAAGCCAAATAATGTAGCCAATTTTGGGTGTTCGACCAACAAATATTCATAACTCTGATGATCTAATTCTCCTTGGCTAAACATGTCAAACAACAGTGTATCAACTCGTTGAAAACTTTTTTTAACAACATTGATACTAGTCACTTTGTATGTCTCACTGTCACTTAACATGTCTATCATAGATTCATTACATTGAATGGTATCCATGACCACAATTTTACCCCCTTTGTCGGCCTTCATTGTTCTAATATCAGATTTTTTGCATAAATCTTGCAAAGCTCCCTTTTCAGAGGAACTTAGATTGTCATCACTTACATAACCTGTCATCCTGCGAAACTCATTTTCACATTGATTTTGAAACATTTGCAAAGTAGTATACAGTATGGGGTTAAAAGTACTAGCTTTTTTCAGCCCAGTCATGGAAGGAGTTTGAACAGTGACCAACACATCATGCATTATATACTGTAGGTTCAAATTTCTTAAATATAATCTAAAATCTATTAACAATCTACCAATATTCACTCTATTATTAGGTATAAATGAAAAACCTTTTTTCAAAACATTAACAGTTTCAGTGGATAAAGCAACTCCAGAAAAATTAATAACATTGATGCTAAAATCTTCAGCTTGTCTTGTGGTATTCACTTGTATTTCCTCTGGTTGGGGTATCTCCCTCTCCCTTTCCCCTTCCATTTGTTGTGGGACGTATTGTTCCACTTCTGAGTCTGTTTGTTGACTGGCACTGCCAGCGGAAAAGGTCCTTGGTTAGGTCCCTGCCTTTCATTAACAAGTATTTCAGCATAATTTCCATGAGAAGAATTGCTAGAATGTTGGTTGTTGAAGTCAGAAATGGCGCCGACTTCTCCATTAGATACACTGTTGTGTCCAATATTCCTGTCAGAACCTCTAGAACCAACATCATTTGTTGTTGAAAATGCTATAGTATTTGTGGCTTCCTTAGCCCCGCTGTTTAAAGCAGGACTTCCACTGTCACTGCTGTTGTAGATCTTAACAGAAGGGTCTTCTACCCTATCTTGTAATAAATCTGCATGTTTGGCCTGATAAGCCAAAACGTCTATTTTTAGTTTATGTTGTTTCCTAGTCACAATGGAAGCCCGGTGCCTGTCAGCCTTCGCTTCTACACCGTTGTATAAAAGAATATAATCTTCAAAACATCCAAAGTATTTGATTTTCTCATCTAGTGATTTAATATTTTCCCTAATAGTCTCAAGTTCTTTCAAGTAGTGTTCAACCAAAACACCCATCATGGTGATGCCAGTGTTGTTATAAAGCTCAATAAGGTTGGTACTTAGGTCATCACCAAAAGTTACACGATTAGGGAACCTGGCTGTCCTTAAACCCTGAGGCACAATTTTCCTATTTATACATTCACTCAAATAGGATACCTCTAGCTCTAATGTGACAAACCTGAAAACCATTTTTTCTAGGTCATATATGCTCTTTTTACAGTTAATAGTGTCAGTATAAGGACTATCATTTGTCGACTTACTTGCTGCTGAATCAGATGCTTGAACTTGAACATCAGCAAAAGGATTATTGAAAGATTTGCAAATGTAATCCCACACATTGCTTTCGTCTATTCCCTTGTTTGTGGTGTTTAACACCGTCGTCGATGCTTTAGCTAAACAGCTAGTACTAGCTGTGATGTCACTTCCTGTGTCGTCTGGCAGTAAATCTAAAACTGTAGCTGTTGAAGACTTCTCATTAGTGCCTTTGACTGAACCAGCCACACTGCTTGCAGAATCACTAGCGATGTCCGACTTAGAATGTTCCTTGAACATGGTGGAAACAAAAGTGTCTTTGACTATTTGAACAATAAAAGTGATAAGTTCTTCTTGGGTTTTCTCTCCCACAACCTTGGCAGGACTAGAGCCACTGGCAGGACTAGAGCCACTGGCAGGAACTGGATACACAGTCAAGTTGTTGATGAAATGTGGTTCATCAGGGACATCATCGTTAACAATTGGAAAATGATATTAGGAAACAAAGATTTGGTTGGTACTTTAGGGATGAAACCCACTTTCACTTACAAAAGAGTTAAAAACTTAAAATCTATGCTGGAGACAGATCATTATAAGTATCAGGACATGACAAGAGCAGCCAGTATTAAGAGGGGTACTTATGCATGCAATAACTGCAGGCAGTGTAGATTTATTAGTAACAGTACCAGTGTATTCACAAAATCTCTTAATTACACCATTTGGTCTAAGAGTTATTACAATTGTAATTCCGATTATGTTGTTTACATCGCCAATTGTGTTTCATGTGAACATTATTACATAGGAAAAACTAAAAGGCTTCTAAAAAGAAGAATCTATGAGCACAATTTGGCTATAAAAAACAAAGATCAGTTTAATTCTTTGGCCAAACATTCTTTAACATGTAGAGATTTCAAGAAATTTCAATTTTCAGTTTTGGAAAAAATCAACACTAGTGAATTTGGAGGAGATTTAAACAATGTCTTAGAATGCAAGGAGACATTGTGGCAACTTGTGTTGGGGGCTGATAGGTAAAAAATCAACACTAGTGAATTTGGAGATTTAAACAATGTCTTAGAATGCAAGGAGACATTGTGGCAACTTTTGTTGGGGGCTGATAGGTTGCCTGGCCTCAATGATTACATTCATTTAAAATGTTTTTTGAAATATAGATAGGTGTTTAAGACCATATGCATGTGATCCATGTGTGTTTTGTGTGAGGTGTACATGTGTGTACACATACATGTTCATATCACTCTGATTCCCTTCAGAGACATGATATGATTTACATTATTCATATATATATATATATACACATTTTTTTTTGTTTTATACATATATTACATTTTATATATATCATATTATACACATTTTGGTGTGTGTGTACTTGTGTGTATATATCTCCATTATTTTTATATTGTCATATATTTTTTACGATATTTATATATATTTTTTCACATGTGTATTTTATATTTTCATAGTGACCGTTTGGTTCTATGTTTGTGTGTCTGTGTGTGTGTGGTGTGTGTGTGTGTGTGTGTGTGTGTGTGTGTGTGTGTGTGTGTGTGCGCATTTGTGTGTCTGTGTGTGTGATGTGTGCGTGTGTGCGTGTGTGCGCGCGTGTGTGTGTGTGTGTGTGTGTGTGTGTGTGTGTGTGTGTGTGTGTGTGTATGCGGGTGTGTGTATGCATGTGATTGTTGTGTTTACGTGGGAGAGGTCTTTGGATACGCATTTCATATGCTCAAGTTGATTATTATGCTATTCACACAGCATGAATTTACACTGCATTTTTATGACTGTATTTTTGCATTTATATATATGTATGTGTATATATGTGTATATACATTCATTTGTATATATATATATATATATATATATATATATATATATATATATATATATATATATTTTTTTATTTGTTATTATGACAATACTTCATTTTTGTAGAAAATCACATTTGTTATTTTTTCAGTTTGATGATCATGATGTAATTTCCTGTTTAGTAAGTTATTTAAGGAACTGGAAATCATTTGAAAATGTTTCTGAGGAAGTTCACGTATTAAACAATGGATGAAAGCGCTAAATTTTTGGCTTCTGGTTTACTTGTTTTTTTGCCAGCAGGTCTGCAGTTCATTTTTTCAGCTTTAAACCATGTCTCAGTGACTGCACAAACATTAGCATTCTCTAGGGCGAAGAGAGCTTTTAAGCAGTGGAGTTTTTGTTTATTCTCCTAGCATTGAGCAGTAACATATTTAGGTTTTCTTGGTTTTGATTTGCCATGTCAGATGTTCTTTCAGTTTGGCATTGCCTAAAAAGTCCCTATGGGGGAGAACAATGTTTTAGGTAATATTCGAAAGTCTAGAGGGGAGAGGTGCAGACCAACCCAGGCAAAGCATAGTCTGTTCACCATCTCCTGCCATGCTCTCAAATACTGCACCCTTAGAATGACACCAGAAACTATGTCAATTATTAAGGTAATTCATTTTTTGTTTGTAATGTGGCATGGGGTATTGCAAACATGGGCTGAGTGTGATAGTCCATCGGTAGTAGTTTCTGGCTGTCTTAAGTCCATTCCAAGTCGGGGTAGATGTGATTATAATAGTCAGGGCTGCCTGGTAATCATGGGGAGACTCTAAGTTGGGAAAAATGAAAGAAAGTTACGAAAAGAATACCAGGTCATATTTAGGATATAAAAAGAAAGGACAGGAGAAATGCACTTTATAGACAATGCACCAAATTAAAAAAATGTAGAAATATTTTTTGTGGTTGAAAAGATTCCCAGGGATAAAGGGGGAGGAATGGGATGGGGAACATGGAGTATATTATTGGAACAGAAAGAATTAGAATGGCAGTTTGGCTTGGATGTCAAGCTGGTGATAGATAATGTTTTATATCTAAGATCTTTGAAATTATAAACAATAGGCACACTATTGAAAATGTTTTGTCCCGGGTACTTTGTACCTATTTTATATAGTTTTGTATTTTATCATTATTAGTATTTATTATATATTTTGCGAATTTATCAGTTTTATACTCCATACAGTATTAAGGAGGAGATCGCTTTAAATGAGAACATTTAGTGTATTGTCTCAGTTTTTTATATTATGATTGTAGATGCTTTAAAAATATGAATTTTGCTGTATTAATTACTTTCTGTGGAAGTCTAACATCATTTATAGACAAAAGCACTAAAAGTCTAGTTTTATAAAGTTATTATTTTTATTCAAGTTGTCAAGTAATTTGTCTATGCGTAACTTTGATGCATGATAAAATGTCCCGTAACTTCTAGTCAGAATTTATTTTGTTTATACAGTATAAGAAAGGTCTGCTATACCATTCTATAATTAAAAAAAATGCTATATTTGTGCAAATAAAATTCTGAAAATATATTTTATGAATTGTGATTGGATCAAATGTGATGCACTCATGAATGTTACCCTTCAAAATTTCTGATAAAATGACTCAAGTTTTGAAGGTTGTTAATGCTTTGCCTCTTACCACTTTGAAATTTTCTGTCAGATTCAGAAAAACTCTGTGCACACCACCCTAGGAAAGGAAATGTTGACATTTTGTATATCTATGAAAGGTTTCCCTGAAATTTCTCTTAAAAAGCCTAGAATGAGTCTCTTGTTTTCCCATTACACTGGTGAACTGAAGATGCACTGGACAGGCATATGTTTCCTTGAAGTGCAGGAAGTCATTAACTACAGGTTAGATTAACTACATAAACGTGGGCATTGGGTCATTGGCAGGAGACTGGAAGCTCCTAAGCAGTCCTTTCCTGACACTAATTTTTATGTTTCTTTGTAAAGGTTTCTGAGCTACAGTCAGAGTAGGAGCAGTCATTCCATATGTATGCAGGTACAACATCCATCTGTCCATCCACAACATAGTTTTTCCCATTTTCCACATGGGTTGGAGTTTCACATCAGTAGTGACCATCATCTATAGCCAATGGTCACTCTGCTGGGCGGCTAGCTGTGCCACAATTTCAGAAGAAGTAATGTGTACAATATGCAAATAAAGAATAAAGCCATACCTTGCAGTTTTTCTCCCAAAAGGACTTGGGAACCAGATGAAACGGCAGATGTGTTTTTATAACTCTGGGAGGTTTCATTGCAGCCAGCTGATCAACTCCTGGAGAAATAGAAGAGGTTTTTAATTAGCATCCTCTGACTGTAGTTAGGTTGAAAGGGAAATGTGTTTGTCCGTATTCTGTATTTAGTGAGCAAGGCTAGAGGTCTAAGCAACCTGATATATTTTTCATCTTGAAAGCACTATTATTTTTAGATTAGGTTGCTTTGTTTTTTTAGTCGACAGGTATTGCTTGGCCAAAACACAAATACAACTAGCCAGTATACATATTGATGCAGGCATTAAAATAGTAACTGGTCTACAATGTATAGCCAGAATTCAATATTTAACTCCCTCCACAAGGCATAACATTAATCTGTTCTATTCAGACCGCATATTTACACATATTCCTGCATTTATGGTAAAGATGCTACTCATCTCACTTATTTCCACATGTTCTCCTATGTGTAAAGTGCTTCAAACCGCTCAATATTTAATTCTTTGCTGTGCCTACTGGTAGCTTCTTTCAAGAATCTACTCTTCCCCCCATACTGTCTAATAAGGTTTCTTTATGTTCCTTTTATTAGACTACACTGCTGATGTCACTACGTTATTTAAAAACTCTCACCCACTTGCTAATCTTTTTACAAATGAAAGCTCCTCTCCACCTTACTTAAGATGCCATTTAATTTATCATTATACTAATTTTACTGACACAGCAGATGGCCCATTTTCTCTAAGAAAACAAGCATCATATTTCCTCCACACAGACAATAACGATAGAAAAATAAGTCAGATCTCACTTTTAAAAGTAAATGAAATCATACATGTTGGTGAGATCAGTTTCACAATAGTGCAAATCACCTACTGAAGAAAAGTGGAAAAAGTATTTCCTTTCATGAGGCTTAACTTGTGAATCAGGTTCCAGCTGAAGGAGTCACTATGCTTGGAGTGTTCTCCTTTAAATGTCCACATGCAGGTATCATGATTGGTGCCTAATGTCCTCTCCTAAATGTCCACATGTAGATATCATGATATAGTGCCTAATGTCCTCTCCTAAATGTCTACATGTAGATATCATGATATAGTGCCGAATGTCCTCTCCTAAATGTCCACATGTAGATATCATGATATAGTGCCGAATCTCCTCTCCTAAATGTCCACATGTTGATATCATGATATAGTGCCTAATGTCCTCTCCTAAATGTCCACATGTAGATATCATGATATAGTGCCAAATGTCCTCTCCTAAATGTCCACATGTTGATATCATGATATAGTGCCTAATGTCCTCTCCTAAATGTCCACATGTAGATATCATGATATAGTGCCTAATGTCCTCTCCTAAGTGTCCACATGTAAGTATCATGATATAGTGCCTAATGTCCTCTCCTAAATGTCCACATGTAGGAATCATGATATAGTGCCTAATGTCCTCTCCTAAATGTCCACATGTAGATATCATGATTTGGTGCCTTATGTCCTCTCCTAAATGTTCACATGTATATATCATGACATAGTGCCTAATGTCCTCTCCTAAATATCCACATGTAGATATCATGATTTGGTGCCTAATGTCCTCTCATAAATGTCCACATGTAGATATCATGATATAGTGCCTAATGTGCTCTCCTAAATGTCCACATGTAGGTATCATGATATAGTGCCTAATGTCCTGTCCTAAATGTCCACATGTAGATATCATGATATAGGGGCTAATATCCTCTCCTAAATGTCCACATGTAGGTATCATGATTTGGTGCCTAATGTCCTCTCCTAAATGTCCACATGTAGATATCATAATATAGTGCCTAATGTCCTCTCCTAAATGTCCACATGTAGATATCATGATATAGTGCCTAATGTCCTCTCCTAAATGTCCACATGTATATATCTCAATATAGTACCTAATGTCTTCTCCTAAATATCCACATGTTGATATCATGATATAGTACCTAATGTCCTCTCCTAAATGTCCACATGTAGATATCCCGATTTGGTGCCTAATGCCCTCTCCTAAATGTCCACATATAGATATCATGATATAGTGCCTAATGTCCTCTCATAAATGTCCACATGTAGATATCATGATATAGTGCCTTATGTCCTCTCCTAAATGTCCAAATGTAGATATCATGATATAGCGCCTAATGACCTCTCCTAAATGTCCACATGTAGATATCATAATATAGTGCCTAATGTCCTCTCCTAAATGTCCACATGTATATATCATGATATCATGCCTTATGTCCTCTCCTAAATGTCTACATGTAGATATCATGATATGGTGCTTAATGTCCTCTCCTAAATGTCCACATGCAGATATCATGACATAGTGCCTAATTTCCTCTCCTAAATTTCTACATGTAGATATCATGATATAGTGCCTAGTGTCCTCTACTAAATGTCCAAATGTAGATATTGTGATATAGTGCCTAATGTCCTCTCCTAAATGTCCACATGTAGATATGACTTGGTGCCTAATGTTCTCTCCTAAATGTCCACATGTAGATATCATGATTTGGTGCCTAATGTCTTCTCCTAAATGTACACATGTAGATATCATGATATAGTGCCTTAAGTCATCTCCTAAATGTCCTCATGTAGATATCATGATATAGTACCTAATGTCCTCTCCTAAATGTCCACAAGTGGATATCATGATATAGTGCCTAATGTCCTCTCCTAAATTTCAACGTGTAGATATCATGATATGGCGCCTAATGTCCTCTGCTAAATGTCCACATGTAGATATCATGATATAGTACCCAATGTTCTCTCCTAAATGTCCACATGTAGATATGATATAGTGCCTAATGTCCTCTCCTAAATGTCCACATGTAGATATCATGATATAGTGCCTAATGTCCTCTTGTTACCATCCACAAGTAGATATCATGATATAGTGCCTTATGTCCTCTCCTAAATGTCCACATGGAGATATCATGATATAGTGCATAATGTCCTCTCCTAAATGTCCACATCTAGATATCATGATATAGTGCATAATATTGTATCCTAAATGTCCACGTGTAGATATCATGATATAGTGCCTAATGTCCTCTCCTACATGTCCACATGTAGATATCATGATTTTGGTGCCTTATGTCCTCTCCTAAATGTCCCCATGTATATATCATGATATAGTGCCCAATGTCGTCTCCTAAATGTCCACATGTAGATATCATGATTTGGTGCCTAAAGTCCTCGCCTAAATGTCCACATATAGATATCATAATATAGTACCTAATTTCCTCACCTAAATGTCAACATGTAGATATCATAATATAGTACATAATGTCCTCTCCTAAATTTCCACATGTAGATATCATGATATAGTGCCTAATGTACTCTCCTAAATGTCCAGATGTAGATATCATAATATAGTACCTAATGTCCTATCCTAAATGTCCACATGTAGATATCATGATATACTGCCTAAGGTTTATTCCTAAATGTCCACATGTAGGTGTCATGATTTGGTGCCTAATGTCTTCTCCTAAATGTCCAGATGTAGATATCATGACAGACTGCCTAATGTCCTCTCCTAAATGTCCACATGTAGATATCATTAAATATTGCCTAATGCCCTCTCCTAAATGTCCACATGTAGATATCATGATATATTATCTAATGTCCTCTCCTAAATGTCCACATGTAGATATCATGATTTGGTGCCTAATGCTCTCTTCTAAATGTCCACATGTAGATATCATGACATAGTGCCTAATGTCCTTTCTTAAATGTCCACATGTAGATATCATGATATAGTGCCTTATGTCCTCTCCTACATGTCCACATGTAGATATCATGATATAGTGCTTAATGTCCTCTCCTAAATGTCCACATGTATATATCATGACATAGTACCTAAAGTCCTCTTATAAATGTCCACATGTAGATATCATGATATGGTGCCTAATGCCTTCTCCTAAATGTCCACATGTAGATATCATGATTTGGTGCCTAATGACTTTTCCTAAATGTCCACATGTAGGTATCATGATGTAGTGCCTTAAGTCCTTTCCTAAATGTCCACATGTAGATATCATGATATAGCACCTAATGATCTCTCCTAAATTTCCACATGTAGATATCATGATATAGTGCCTAATGTCCTCCTAAATTTCCACATGTAGATATGATGATATGGTGCCTAATTCCCTCTCCTCAATGTCCACATGTAGATATCATGATATAGTACCCAATGTCCTCTCCTAAATGTCCTCATGTAGATATGATATAGTGTCTAATGTTATCTCCTAAATGTCCACATGTAGATATCATGATATAGTGCCTAATGTCCTCTCGTAAATGTCCACATGTCGATATCATGATATAGTGCCTTATGTCCTCTCCTAAATGTCCACATGTAGATATCATGATATGGTGCCGAATCCTCTCCTAAATGTCCACATGTAGATATCATGATATAGTGCCTGATATTCTCTCATAAATATCCATGTGTAGATATCATGATATAATGCATAATGTCCTTTCCTGAATGTACACATGTAGATATCATGATATAGTGCCGAATGTCTCTCCTAAATGTTCACATGTAGATATCATGATATAGAACCTAATGTCCTCTCCTAAAGTCCACATGCAGATATCATGATATAGTGCCTGATGTCCTCTCCTAAATCTCCACATGTAGATATCATGATATAGTGCCTAATGACCTCTTCTAAATGTCCAAATGTAGTTATCCTGCTATAGTGCCTAATGTCCTCTTCTAAATGTCCACATGTAGATATCATGATACAGTGCCTAATGTCATTTCCTAAATGTCTACGTGTAGGTATCATGATTTGGTGCCTAATGTCCTCTCCTAAATGTCCATATGTAGATATCATGATATAGTGCCTAATGTCCTCTCCTAAATTGTCGCATGTAGATATCATGATTTGGTGCCTAATGTCATCTCCTAAATGTTCACACACATGTAGATATCATGATATAGTGCTTAATGTCCTCTCCTAAATGCCCACATGTAGATATCATGATTTGGTGCCTAATGTCTTTTCCTAAATGTCCACATATAGATATCATGATTTGATGCCTAATGTCCTCTCCTAAATATCCACATGTAGATATCATGATTTGATGCCTAATGTCTTCTCTTAAATATCCACATGTAGATATCATGATATAGTACCTAATGTCCTCTCTCAAATGTTTACATGCATATATTATGATATAGTACCTAATGTCCTCTCCTAAATGTCCACATGTAGATATCATGATATAGAGCCTAATGTCCTCTCCTAAATGTCCACATGTATATATCATGATACAGTGCCCAATGTCCTCTCCTAAATGTCTGCATGTAGATATCATAATTTGGTGCCTAATGTCATCTCCTAAATGTTCACACACATGTAGATATCATGAAATAGTGCCTAATGTCCTCTCCTAAATGTCCACATGTAGATATCATGATTCGGTGCCTAATGTCCTCTCTTAAATATCCACATGTAGATATCATGATAAAGTACCTAATGTCCTCTCCTAAATGTCTACATGTATATATGATGATATAGTGTCTAATGTCCTCTCCTAAATGTCCACATGTAGCTATCATGATATAGTGCCTAATGTCCACTCCTAAATGTCCACATGTCGATATCATGATTTGGTGCCTAATGTCCTCTCCTAAATGTCCACATGTAGATATCATGATATCGTACCTAATGTACTCTCCTAAATGTACAGATGTAGATATCATGATTTGGTGCCTAATGTCCTCTCCTAAATGTCCACATGTAGATATCATGATATAGTGCCTAATGTCCACTGCTAAATGTCCACATGTAGATATCATGATATAGTGCCTTAAATCCTCTCCTAAATGTCCTCATGTAGAAATCATGATATAGTACCTAATGTCCTCTCCTAAATGTCCACATGTAGATATGATATAGTGCCTAATGTCCTCTCCTAAATGTCCACATGTAGATATCATGATAGAGTGTCTAATGTCCTCTCCTAAATGTCCACATGTAGATATCATGATATAGTGCCTGATGTCGTATCCTAAATGCCCACATGTAGATATCATGATATTGTGCCTAATGTTCTTTGCTAAATGTCCACATATAGATATCATGATATAGTGCCTATTGTCCCCCTCCTAAATGTCCACATGTAGACATCATGATATAGTACCTAATGTCCTCTCCAAAATGTCCACATGTAGATATCATGATTTGGTGCCTAATGTCCTCTCCTAAATGTCCACATATAGATATCATGATATAGCGCCTAATGTCCTCTCCTAAATGTCCACATGTATATATCATGATATAGTGCCATATGTCATCTTCTAAATGTCCACATGTAGATATCATGATATAGTGTCTAATCTCCTCTCCTAAATGTCCCTATGTAGATATCATGATGTGGTGCCTTATGTCCTCTCTTAAATGTCCACATGTAGATATCATGATATAGTGCTTAATGTCCTCTCCTAAATGTCCATATGTAGGTATCATGATTTGGTGCCTAATGTTTTCTCCTAAATGTCCACATGTAGGTATCATGACATAGTGGCTAAGGTCCTCTCCTAAATGTCCACATGTAGTAATCATGATATAGTGTCAAATGTCCTCTCCTAAATGTCCAAATGTAGATATCATGATACAGTGCCTAATATCCTCTCCTAAATATCCGCATGTAGATATCATGATACAGTGCCAAATGTCCTCGCCTAAATGCTCACATGTAGATATCATGATATAGTGCCTAATGTCCTCTCCTAAATGCCCACATGTGGATATCATGATTGGGTACCTAATGTCCTCTCCTAAATTTCCACATACAGATATCATGATTTGATGCCTAATGTCCTCTCCTAAATGTCCACATGCAGATATCATGATTTGATGCCTAATGTCCTCTCCTAAATGTCCACGTGTAGATATTATGATATAGTACCTAATGTCCTCTCCTAAATGTCTACATATAAATACCATGATATAGTGCCTAATGTCCTCTCCTAAATGTCCACATATAGATATCATGATATAGTGCCTAATGTCCTCTCCTAAATATCCACATGTAGATATCATGATTTGTGCTTAATGACCTCTCCTAAATATCCACATGTAGATATCATGATTTGGTGCTTAATGTCTTCTCCTAAATGTCCACATGTAGATATCATGATATAGTGCCTAATGTTCTCTCCTAAATGTCCACATGTAGATATCATGATATAGTGCCTTATGTCCTCTCCTAAATGTCCACATGTAGATATCATGATATAGGGCCTAATGTCCTTTCCTAAATGTCCACATGTAGATATTATGATATAGTACCTAATGTCCTCTCCTAAATGTCCACATGTAGATATCATGATATAGTGCCTAATGTCCTCTCCTAAATGTCCATGTGTAGATATCATGATATTGTGCCTAATGTGCTCTCCTAAATATCCACATGTAGATATCATGATTTGGTGCCTAATGTCTTCTCCTACATTTCCACATGTAGATATCATGATATAGTGCCTAATGGCCTCTCCTAAATGTCCACATGTAGATATCATGATATAGTGCCTAATGTCCTCTCCTAAATGCCCACATGTGGATATCATGATTGGGTACCTAATGTCCTCTCCTAAATTTCCACATACAGATATCATGATTTGATGCCTAATGTCCTCTCCTAAATGTCCACATGCAGATATCATGATTTGATGCCTAATGTCCTCTCCTAAATGTCCACGTGTAGATATTATGATATAGTACCTAATGTCCTCTCCTAAATGTCTACATATAAATACCATGATATAGTGCCTAATGTCCTCTCCTAAATGTCCACATATAGATATCATGATATAGTGCCTAATGTCCTCTCCTAAATATCCACATGTAGATATCAGGATTTGGTGCTTAATGACCTCTCCTAAATATCCACATGTAGATATCATGATTTGGTGCTTAATGTCTTCTCCTAAATGTCCACATGTAGATATCATGATATAGTGCCTAATGTTCTCTCCTAAATGTCCACATGTAGATATCATGATATAGTGCCTTATGTCCTCTCCTAAATGTCCACATGTAGATATCATGATATAGGGCCTAATGTCCTTTCCTAAATGTCCACATGTAGATATTATGATATAGTACCTAATGTCCTCTCCTAAATGTCCACATGTAGATATCATGATATAGTGCCTAATGTCCTCTCCTAAATGTCCATGTGTAGATATCATGATATTGTGCCTAATGTCCTCTCCTAAATATCCACATGTAGATATCATGATTTGGTGCCTAATGTCTTCTCCTAAATTTCCACATGTAGATATCATGATATAGTGCCTAATGGCCTCTCCTAAATGTCTACATGTAGATATCATGATATAGCACCTAATGTCCTCTCCTAAATGTCCACATGTAGATATCATGATTTGGTGCCTAAAGTCTTCTCCTAAATTTCGACATGTAGTACTGCGGTGGTGGTGCTGCGGTAGAGCTGTCGCCTCATAGCAAGACGTTGTCCTGTTCGATTCTCAGCTAGAGCGTCTTCTGTGTGAGGGCATACATGAATGGGGCGTGCCTTCATTGAAGGTTGTGAGTCAGGGCTGGTAACCCGGTATGTAAAAATCCACTACCAATCATGAGCGGACCGGAGTTCTGCTGTAGTGACAACTAACCAGGAAAAGCAGAAAGAAAGAAACAAACAGATATGATATAGTGCCTAATGTCCTCTCCTAAATGTCCACATGTATATATCATGATTTGGTGCCTAATGTCCTTTCCTTAATATCCACATGTAGATATCATGATATAGTGCCTAATGTCCTCTCCTAAATGTCCACATGTAGATATCATGATATAGTGCCTAATGCCCTCTCGTAAACGTCCACATGTAGATATCATGATATAGTGCCTTATGTCCTCCCCTAAATGTCCACATGTAGATATCATGATATAGTGCATAATGTCCTCTCCTAAATGTCCACATGTAGGCATCATGATTTGGTGCCTAATGTCTTTTCCTAAATGTCCACATGTAGATATCATGATTTGGTGCCTAATGTCCTCTCTTAAATATCCACATGTAGATATCATGATGTAGTGCCTAATGTCCTCTCCTAAATGTCCGCATGTAGATATCATGGTTTGTTGCCTAATGTCATCTCCTAAATGTTCACACACATGTAGATATCATGATATAGTGCCTAATGTCCTCTCCTAAATGTCCATATGTAGATATCATGATTTGGTGCCTAATGTCTTTTCCTAAATGTCCATATGTGGATATCATGATTCGATGCCTAATGTCCTCTCCTAAATGTCCACATGTAGATATCATGATTTGGTGCCTAATGTCCTCTCTTAAATATCCACATGTAGATATCATGATATAGTACCTAATGTCCTCTCCTAAATGTCTACATGTATATATGATGATATAGTGCCTAATGTCCTCTCCTAAATGTGCACATGTAGCTATCATGATATAGTGCCTAATGTCCACTCCTAAATGTCCACATGTCGATATCATGATATAGTGCCTAATGTACTCTCCTAAATATCCAGATGGAGATATCATGATATACTGCCTAAGGTTCTCACCTAAATGTCCACATGTAGGTGTCATGATTTGGTGCCTAATCTCTTCTCCTAAATGTCCAGATGTAGATATCATGACAGACTGCCTAATGTCCTCTCCTAAATGTCCACATGTCGATATCATTAAATAGTGCCTAATGTCCTCTCCTAAATGCTCAAATGTAGATATCATGATATAGTATCTAATGTCCTCTCCTAAATGTCCACATGTAGATATCATGATTTGGTGCCTAATGCTCTCTTCTAAATGTCCACATGTAGATATCATGATATAGTGTCTAATGTCCTTTCTTAAATGTCCACATGTAGATATCATGATATAGTGCCTTATGTCCTCTCCTACATGTCCACGTGTAGAAATCATGAAATAGTGCCTAAAGCCCTCTCCTAAATGTCCACATCCAGATATCATGATATAGTGCTTAATGTCCTCTCCTAAATGTCCACGTGTATATATCATGATATAGTACCTAAAGTCCTCTTATAAATGTCCACATGTAGATATCATGATATGGTGCCTAATGCCCTCTCCTAAATGTCTACATGTAGATATCATGATTTGGTGCCTAATGACTTTTCCTAAATGTCCACATGTAGGTATCATGATGTAGTGCCTTAAGTCTTCTCCTAAATGTCCACATGTAGATATCATGATATAGTACCTAATGATCTCTACTAAATGTCCACATGTAGATATCATAATATAGTGCCTAATGTCCTCTCCTAAATGTCCATATGTAGATATCATGATATAGTGCCTAATGTCCTCTCCTAAATGTCCACATATAGATATCATGTTATAGTGCCTAATGTCCTCTGGTAAATGTCCACATGTCGATATCATGATATAGTGCCTTATGTCCTCTGCTAAATGTCCACATGTAGATATTATGATATTGTGCCTAATGTCCTCTCCTAAATGTCCACATGTAGATATCATGATATAGAACCTAATGTCCTCTCCTAAAGTCCACATGTAGATATCATGATATAGTGCCTGATGTCCTCTCCTAAATTTCCACATGTAGATATCATGATATAGTGCCTAATGACCTGTCCTAAATGTGCAAATGTAGATATCATGATATAGTGCCTAATGTCCTCTCCTAAATGTCCACTTGTAGACATCATGATATACTGCCTAATGTCCTTTCCTAAATGTCTACATGTAGGTATCATGATTTGGTGCCTAATGTCCTCACGTAAATGTCCACATGTAGGTATCATGATATAGTGCCTAATGTCCTCTCCTAAATGTCCACATGTAGATATCATGATATAGTGTCTAATGTCCTCTCCTAAATGTCCATATATAGATATCATGATATAGTGCCTAATGTCGTCTCCTAAATGTCCGCATGTAGATATAATGATTTGTTGCCTAATGTCATCTCCTAAATGTTCACACACATGTAGATATCATGATATAGTGCCTAATGTCCTCTCCTAAATGTCCACATGTAGATATCATGATTTGGTGCCTAATGTCTTTTCCTAAATGTCCACATGTAGATATCATGATTTGATGCCTAATGTCCTCTCCTAAGTGTCCACATGTAGATATCATGATTTGGTGCCTAATGTCCTCTCTTAAAAATCTACATGTAGATATCATGATATAGTACCTAATGTCCTCTCCTAAATATCTACTTGTATATATGATGATATAGTGCCTAATGTCCTCTCCTAAATGTCCACATGTAGCTATCATGATATAGTGCCTAATGTCCACTCCTAAATGTCCACATGTCGATATCATGATTTGGTGCCTAATGCCCTCTCCTAAATGTCCACATGTAGATATCATTATATAGTACCTAATGTACTCTCCTAAATGTACACATGTAGATATCATGATTTGGTGCCTGATGTCATCTCCTAAATGTCCATATGTAGATATCATGATTTCATGCCTAATGTCTTCTCCTAAATGTCCACATGTAGATATCATCACATAATGCCTAATGTCCTCTCCTAAATGTCCACATGTAGATATCATGATTTGGTCCCTAATGTCCTCACGTAAATGTCCACATGCAGGTATCATGATATAGTCCCTAATGTCCTCTCCTAAATGTCCACATGTAGATATCATGATATAGTGCCTAATGTCCTCTCCTAAATTTCCATATGTAGATATCATGATATAGTGCCTAATGTCCTCTCCTAAATGTCCGCATGTAGATATCATGGTTTGTTGCCTAATGTCATCTCCTAAATGTTCACACACATGTAGATATCATGATTTGGTGCCTAATGTCTTTTCCTAAATGTCCACATGTAGATATCATGATTTGATGCGTAATGTTCTCTCCTAAATGTCCACATGTAGATATCATGATTTGGTGCCTAATGTCCACTCTTAAATATCCACATGTAGATATCATGATGTAGTGCCTAATGTCCTCTCCTAAATGTCCGCATGTAGATATCATGGTTTGTTGCCTAATGTCATCTCCTAAATGTTCACACACATGTAGATATCATGATATAGTGCCTAATGTCCTCTCCTAAATGTCCACATGTAGATATCATGATTTGATGCCTAATGTCTTTTCCTAAATGTCCACATGTAGATATCATGATTTGATGCCTAATGTCCTCTCCTAAATGTCCACATGTAGATATCATGATTTGGTGGCTAATGTCCTGTCTTAAATATCCACATGTAGATATCATGATTTGGAGCCTAATGTCTTTTCCTAAATGTCCACATGTAGATATCATGATTTGATGCCTAATGTCCTCTCCTAAATGTCCACATGTAGATATCATGATTTGGTGCCTAATGTCCTGTCTTAAATATCCACATGTAGATATCATGCTATAGTACCTAATGTCCTCTCCTAAATGTCTACATGTATATATGATGATATAGTGCCTAATGTCCTCTCCTAAATGTCCACATGTAGCTATCATGATATAGTGCCTAATGTCCACTCCTAAATGTCCACATGTCAATATCATGACTTGGTGCCTAATGTCCTCTCCTAAATGCTCAGATGTAGATATCATGATATAGTACCTAATGTCCTCTCCTAAATGTCCACATGTAGATATCATGATTTGGTGCCTAATGTCCTCTCTTAAATATCCACATGTAGATATCATGATATAGTACCTAATGTCCTTTCCTAAATGTCTACATGTATATATGATGATATAGTGCCTAATGTCCTCTCCTAAATGTCCACATGTAGCTATCATGATATAGTGCCTAATGTCCACTCCTAACTGTCCACATGTCAATATCATGACTTGGTGCCTAATGTCCTCTCCTAAATGTCCAGATGTAGATATCATGATATAGTACCTAATGTCCTCTCCTAAATGTCCACATGTAGATATCATGATTTGGTGCCTAATGTCCTCTCTTAAATATCCACATGTAGATATCATGATATAGTACCTAATGTCCTCTCCTAAATGTCTACATGTATATATGATGATATAGTGCCTAATGTCCTCTCTTAAATGTCCACATGTAGCTATCATGATATAGTGCCTAATGTCCACTCCTAAATTTCCACATGTCGATATCATGATTTGGTGCCTAATGTCCTCTCCTAAATGTCCAGATGTAGATATCATGATATAGTACCTAATGTCCTCTCCTAAATGTCCACATGTAGATATCATGATTTGGTACCTGATGTCCTCCCCTAAATGTCCATGTGTAGATATCATGATTTGTGCCTAATGTCTTCTCCTAAATGTCCACATGTAGATATCATGATATAGTGCCTAATGTCCTCTCCTAAATTTCCATATGTAGATGTCATGATATAGTGCCTAATATCCTCTCCTAAATGTCCGCATGTAGATGTCATGGTTTATTGAATAATGTCATCTCCTAAATGTTCACACACATGTAGATATCATGATATAGTGCCTAATGTCCTCTCCTAAATGTCCACATGTAGATATCATGATTTGATGCCTAATGTCCTCTCCTAAATGTCCACATGTAGATATCATGATTTGGTGCCTAGTGTCCTCTCTTAAATATCCACATGTAGATATCATGATATAGTAACTAATTTCCTCTCCTAAATGTCTACATGTATATATGATGATATAGTGCCTAATGTCCTCTCCTAAATGTCCACATTTAGCTATCATGATATAGTGCCTAATGTCCACTCCTAAATGTCCACATGTCGATATCATGATTTGGTGCCTAATGTCCTCTCCTAAATGTCCACACGTAGATATGATATAATACCTAATGTACTCTCCTAGATGTACACATGTAGATATCATGATTTGATGCCTGATGTCCTCTCCTAAATGTCCATGTGTAGATATCATGATTTCGTGCCTAATGTCTTCTCCTAAATTTCCACATGTAGATATCATGATATAGTGCCTAATGTCCTCTGCTAAATGTCCACATGTAGATATCATGTATAGTGCCTAATGTCCTCTCCTAAATGTCCACATGTAGATATCATGATTTGGTGTCTAATGCCCTCTCATAAATGTCCACATGTAGATATCATGATATAGTTCCTTAAGTCCTCTCGTAAATGTCCTCATGTAGATATCATGATATAGTACCTAATGTCCTCTCCTAAATGTCCACATATAGATATCATGATATAGTACCCAATGTTCTCTCCTAAATGTCCACATGGAGATATGATATAGTGCCTAATGTCCTCTACTAAATGTCCTCATGTAGATATCATGATATAGTGCGTAATGTCCACTCCTAAATGTCCACATGTAGATATCATGACATAGTTCCTGATGTCATATCCTAAATGTCAACATGTAGATATCATGATATTGTGCCTAATGTTCTTTGCTAAATGTCCACATGTAGATATTATGATATAGTGCCTATTGTCCTCTCCTAAATGTCCACATGTAGACACCATGATATAGTACCTAATGTCCTCTACAAAATGTCCGCATATAGATATCATGATTTGGTGCCTAATGTCCTCTCCTAAATGTCCACATATAGATATCATGATATAGTGCCTAATGTCCTCTCCTAAATGTCCACATGTATATATCATGATATAGTGCCATATGTCATCTTCTAAATGTCCATATGTAGATATCATGATATAGTGCCTAATGTCCTCTCCTAAATGTCCATATGTAGATATCATGATATAGTGCCTTATGTCCGCTCTTAAATGTCCACATGTAGATATCATGATATAGTGCCTAATGTCCTTTCCTAAATGTCCACATGTAGATATCATGATATAGTGCCTAATGTCCTCTCCTAAATGTCCACATGTAGATATCATGATATAGTGCCTAATGTCCTCTCCTAAAGGTCCACATGTAGATATCATGAAATAGAGCCTAATGTCCTCTCTTAAATGTCCACATGGTTTATCATGATATAGTTCCTAATGTCAGCCACTAAATGTCCACATGTAGATATCATGATGTAGTGCCTAATGTCCTCTCCTAAATGTCCACATCTAGATATCATGGTTTGTTGCCTAATGTCATCTCATAAATGTTCACACACATGTAGATATCATGATATAGTGCCTAATTTCCTCTCCTAAATGTCCACATGTAGATATGATTTGATGCCTAATGTTCTCTCCTAAATGTCCACATGTAGATATCATGATTTGGTGCCTAATGTCCTCTCTTAAATATCCACATGTAGATATCATGATATAGTACCTAATGTCCTCTCTTAACTGTATACATGTATATATGATGATATAGTGCCTAATGTCCCCTCCTAAATGTCCACATGTAGCTATCATGATATAGTGCCTAATGTCCACTCCTAAATTTCCACATGTTGATATCATGATTTGGTGCCTAATGTCCTCTCCTAAATGTCCAGATGTAGATATCATGATATAGTACCTAATGTCCTCTCCTAAATGTCCACATGTAGATATCATGATTTGGTGCCTGATGTCCTCTCCTAAATGTCCATGTGTAGATATCATGATTTCATGCCTAATGTCTTCTCCTAAATGTCCACATGTAGATATCATGATATAGTGCCTAATGTCCTCTCCTAAATTTCCACATGTCGATATCATGATTTGGTGCCTAATGTCATCTCCTAAATGTCCACATGTAGATATCATGATATAGTGCCTAATGTCCTCTGCCAAATGTCCACATGTAGATATCATGTAGATATCATATATAGTGCCTAATGTCCTCCCCTAAATGTCCACACGTAGATATCATGATTTGGTGTCTAATGCCCTCTCATAAATGTCCACATGTAGATATCATGATATAGTTCCTTAAGTCCTCTCCTAAATGTCCTCATGTAGATATCATGATATAGTACCTAATGTCCTCTCCTAAATGTCCACATATAGATATCATGATAGAGTACCCAATTTTCTCTCCTAAATGTCCACATGGAGATATGATATAGTGCCTAATGTCCTCTCCTAAACGTCCACATGTAGATATCATGATATAGTGCCTAATGTCCACTCCTAAATGTCCACATGTAGATATCATGACATAGTTCATGATGTCGTATCCTACATGTCCACATGTAGATATCATGATATTGTGCCTAATGTTCTTTGCTAAATGTCCACATGTAGATATTATGATATAGTGCCTATTGTCCTCTCCTAAATGTCCACATGTAGACACCATGATATAGTACCTAATGTCCTCTACAAAATGTCCACATATAGATATCATGATTTGGTGCCTAATGTCCTCTCCTAAATGTCCACATATAGATATCATGATATAGTGCCTAATGTCCTGTCCTAAATGTCCACATGTATATATCATGATATAGTGCCATATGTCATCTTCTAAATGTCCACATGTAGACATCATGATATAGTGCCTAATGTCCTCTCCTAAATGTCCATATGTAGTTATCATGATATAGTGCCTTATGTCCTCTCTTAAATGTCCACATGTAGATATCATGATATAGTGCCTAATGTCCTTTCCTAAATGTCCACATGTAGATATCATGATATAGTGCCTAATGTCCTCTCCTAAATGTCCACATGTAGATATCATGATATAGTGCCTAATGTCCTCTCCTAAATGTCCACATGTAGATATCATGATATAGTGCCTAATGTCCTCTCCAAAATGTCCACATGGTTTATCATGATATAGTTCCTAATGTCATCCACAAAATATCCACATGTAGATATCATGATGTAGTGCCTAATGTCCTCTCCTAAATGTCCACATGTAGATGTCATGGTTTGTTGCCTAATGTCATCTCCTACATGTTCACACACATGTAGATATCATGATATAGTGCCTAATGTCCTCACCTAAATTTCCACATGTAGATATCATGATTTGATGCCTAATGTCCTCTCCTAAATGTCCACATGTAGATATCATGATTTGGTGCCTAATGTCCTCTCTTAAATATCCACATGTAGATATCATGATATAGTACATAATGTCCTCTCCTAAATGTCTACATGTATATATGATGATATAGTGCCTAATGTCCTCTCCTAAATGTCCACATGTAGCTATCATGATATAGTGCCTAATGTCCACTCCTAAATGTCCACATGTCAATATCATGATTTGGTGCCTGATGTCCTCTCCTAAATGCCCATGTGTAGATATCATGATTTTGTGCCTAATGTCTTCTCCTAAATGTCCACATGTAGATATCATGATATAGTGCCTAATGTCCTCTGCTAAATGTCCACATGTAGATATCATGTATAGTGCCTAATGTCCTCTCCTAGATGTCCACATGTAGATATCATGATTTGGTGTCTTATGCCCTCTCATAAATGTCCACATGTAGATATCATGATATAGTGCCTTAAGTCCTCTCCTAAATGTCCTCATGTAGATATCATGATATAGTACCCAATGTTCTCTCCTAAATGTCCACATGGAGATATGATATAGTGCCTAATGTCCTCTCCTAAATGTCCACATGTAGATATCATGATAATGTCCACTCCTAAATGTCCACATGTAGATATCATGACATAGTTCCTGATGTCGTATCCTAAATGTCCACATGTAGATATCATGATATTGTGCCTAATGTTCTTTGCTAAATGTCCACATGTAGATATTATGATATAGTGCCTATTGTCCTCTCCTAAATGTCCACATGTAGACACCATGATATAGTACCTTATGTCCTCTACAAAATGTCCGCATATAGATATCATGATTTGGTGCCTAATGTCCTTTACTAAATGTCCACATATATATATCATGATATAGTGCATAATGTCCTCTCCTAAATGTCCACATGTATATATCATGACATAGTGCCATATGTCATCTTCTAAATGTCCACATGTAGATATCATGATATAGTGCCTAATGACCTCTCCTAAATGTCCACATGTAGATATCATGATATAGTGCCTAATGTCCTCTCCTAAATGTCCACATGGTTTATCATGATATAGTTCCTAATGTCATCCACTAAATATCTACATGTAGATATCATGATATAGTACCTAATGTCCTCTCCTAAATGTCCACATGTAGATATCATGATTTGGTGCCTGATGTCCTCTCCTAAATGTCCATGTGTAGATATCATGATTTCGTGCCTAATGTCTTCTCCTAAATGTCCACATGTAGATATCATGATATAGTGCCTAATGTCCTCTCCTAAATTTCCACATGTCAATATCATGATTTGGTGCCTAATGTCATCTCCTAAATGTCCACATGTAGATATCATGATATAGTGCCTAATGTCCTCTGCTAAATGTCCACATGTAGATATCATGTAGATATCATGTATAGTGCCTAATGTCCTCCCCTAAATGTCCACACGTAGATATCATGATTTGGTGTCTAATGCCCTCTCATAAATGTCCACATGTAGATATCATGATATAGTTCCTTAAGTCCTCTCCTAAATGTCCTCATGTAGATATCATGATATAGTACCTAATGTCCTCTCCTAAATGTTCACATATAGATATCATGATATAGTACCCAATGTTCTCTCCTAAATGTCCACATGGAGATATGATATAGTGCCTAATGTCCTCTCCTGAACGTCCACATGTAGATATCATGATATAGTGCCTAATGTCCACTCCTAAATGTCCACATGTAGATATCATGACATAGTTCATGATGTCGTATCCTACATGTCCACATGTAGATATCATGATATTGTGCCTAATGTTCTTTGCTAAATCTCCACATGTAGATGTTATGATATAGTGCCTATTGTCCTCTCCTAAATGTCCACATGTAGACACCATGATATAGTACCTAATGTCCTCTACAAAATGTCCACATATAGATATCATGATTTGGTGCCTAATGTCCTCTCCTAAATGTCCACATATAGATATCATGATATAGTGCCTAATGTCCTGTCCTAAATGTCCACATGTATATATCATGATATAGTGCCATATGTCATCTTCTAAATGTCCACATGTAGATATCATGATATAGTGCCTAATGTCCTTTCCTAAATGTCCACATGTAGATATCATGATATAGTGCCTAATGTCCTCTCCTAAATGTCCACATGTAGATATCATGATATAGTGCCTAATGTCCTCTCCTAAATGTCCACATGTAGATATCATGATATAGTGCCTAATGTCCTCTCCAAAATGTCCACATGGTTTATCATGATATAGTTCCTAATGTCATCCACAAAATATCCACATGTAGATATCATGATGTAGTGCCTAATGTCCTCTCCTAAATGTCCACATGTAGATGTCATGGTTTGTTGCCTAATGTCATCTCCTACATGTTCACACACATGTAGATATCATGATATAGTGCCTAATGTCCTCACCTAAATTTCCACATGTAGATATCATGATTTGATGCCTAATGTCCTCTCCTAAATGTCCACATGTAGATATCATGATTTAGTGCCTAATGTCCTCTCTTAAATATCCACATGTAGATATCATGATATAGTACATAATGTCCTCTCCTAAATGTCTACATGTATATATGATGATATAGTGCCTAATGTCCTCTCCTAAATGTCCACATGTATCTATCATGATATAGTGCCTAATGTCCACTCCTAAATGTCCACATGTCAATATCATGATTTGGTGCCTGATGTCCTCTCCTAAATGCCCATGTGTAGATATCATGATTTCGTGCCTAATGTCTTCTCCTGAATGTCCACATGTAGATATCATGATATAGTGCCTAATGTCCACTGCTAAATGTCCACATGTAGATATCATGTATAGTGCCTAAAGTCCTCTCCTAGATGTCCACATGTAGATATCATGATTTGGTGTCTTATGCCCTCTCATAAATGTCCACATGTAGATATCATGATATAGTGCCTTAAGTCCTCTCCTAAATGTCCTAATGTAGATATCATGATATAGTACCCAATGTTCTCTCCTAAATGTCCACATGGAGATATGATATAGTGCCTAATGTCCTCTCCTAAATGTCCACATGTAGATATCATGATAATGTCCACTCCTAAATGTCCACATGTAGATATCATGACATAGTTCCTGATGTCGTATCCTAAATGTCCGCATGTAGATATCATGATATTGTGCCTAATGTTCTTTGCTAAATGTCCACATGTAGATATTATGATATAGTGCCTATTGTCCTCTCCTAAATGTCCACATGTAGACACCATGATATAGTACCTAATGTCCTCTACAAAATGTCCACATATAGATATCATGATTTGGTTCCTAATGTCCTTTACTAAATGTCCACATATAGATATCATGATATAGTGCATAATGTCCTCTCCTAAATGTCCACATGTATATATCATGACATAGTGCCATATGTCATCTTCTAAATGTCCACATGTAGATATCATGATATAGTGCCTAATGACCTCTCCTAAATGTCCACATGTAGATATCATGATATAGTGCCTAATGTCCTCTCCTAAATGTCCACATGGTTTATCATGATATAGTTCCTAATGTCATCCACTAAATATCTACATGTAGATATCATGATATAGTGCATAATGTCCTCTCCTAAATGTCCACATGTAGATATCATGATTTGGTGCCTAATGTCTTCTCATAAATGTCCACATGTAGATATCATGATTTGGTGCCTAATGTCTTCTCATAAATGTCCACATGTAGATATCATGACATAGTTCCTGATGTCGTATCCTAAATGTCCACATGTAGATATCATGATATTGTGCCTTATGTTCTTTGCTAAATGTCCACATGTAGATATTATGATATAGTGCCTATTGTCTTCTCCTAAATGTCCACATGTAGACACCATGATATAGTACCTAATGTCCTCTACAAAATGTCTGCATGTAGATATCATGATTTGGTGCCTAATGTCCTCTCCTAAATGTCCACATATAGATATCATGATATAGTGCCTAATGTCCTCTCCTAAATGCCCACATGTATATATCATGATATAGTGCCATATGTCATTTTCTAAATGTCCACATGTAGATATCATGATATAGTGCCTAATGTCCTCTCCTAAATGTCCACATGTAGATATCATGATATAGTGCCTAATGTCCTCTCCTAAATGTCCACATATAGATATCATGACATAGTTCCTGATGTCATATCCTAAATGTCCACATGTAGATATCATGATATTGTGCCTAATGTTCTTTGCTAAATGTCCACATGTAGATATTATGATATAGTGCCTATTGTCTTCTCCTAAATGTCCACATGTAGACACCATGATATAGTAACTAATGTCCTCTACAAAATGTCTGCATGTAGATATCATGATTTGGTGCCTAATGTCCTCTCCTAAATGTCCACATATAGATATCATGATATAGTGCCTGATGTCCTCTCCTAAATGTCCACATGTATATATCATGATATAGTGCCATATGTCATTTTCTAAATGTCCACATGTAGATATCATGATATAGTGCCTAATGTCCTCTCCTAAATGTCCACATGTAGATATCATGATATAGTGCCTAATGTCCTCTCCTAAATGTCCACATATAGATATCATGACATAGTTCCTGATGTCATATCCTAAATGTCCACATGTAGATATCATGATATTGTGCCTAATGTTCTTTGCTAAATGTCCACATGTAGATATTATGATATAGTGCCTATTGTCCTCTCATAAATGTCCACATGTAGACACCATGATATAGTACCTAATGTCCTCTACAAAATGTCCGCATGTAGATATCATGATTTGTTGCCTAATGTCCTCTCCTAAATGTCCACATATGGATATCATGATATAGTGCCTAATGTCCTCTCCTAAATGTCCACATGGTTTATCATGATATAGTTCCTAATGTCATCCACTAAATATCTACATGTAGATATCATGATATAGTGCCTAATGTCCTCTCCTAAATGTCCACATGTAGATATGATTTGGTGCCTAAAGTCCTCTCCTAATTGTGCACATGTGAATATAATGATATAGTGACTTATGTCCTCTCCTAAACGTCCACATGTAGATATCATGATATGGTGCCTAATGCCCTCTCCTAAATGTCCACATGTAGATATCATGATTTGGTGCCTAATGTCTTCTCATAAATATCCACATGTAGATATCATTATATAGTGCCTAATGTCCTCTCCTAAATGTCCATATGTAGGTATCATGATTTGGTGCCTAGTGTTTTCTCCTAAATGTCCACATGTAGGTATCATGATATAGTGCCTAAGGTCCTCTCCTAAATGTCCACATGTAGATATCATGATATAGTGTCTAATGTCCTCTCCTAAATGTCCAAATGTAGATATCATGATACAGTTCCTAATGTCCTCTCCTAAATATCTGCATGTAGATATCATGATACAGTGCCTAATGTCCTCTCCTATATGTCCACATGTAAATATCATGATATAGTGCCTAATGTCCTCTCCGAAATGTCCACATGTGGATATCATGATTGGGTGCCTAATGTCCTCTCCTAAATTTCCACATGCAGATATAATGATTTGATGCCTAATGTCCTCTCCTACATGTCCACATACATATATCATGATCTGGTGCCTAATGTCCTCTCCTAAATGTCCACATGTAGATATTATGATATAGTACCTAATGTACTCTCCTAAATGTCTAGATATATATATATATATATATATATATATATATCATGATTTGGTGCTTAATGTCCTCTCCTAAATATCCACATGTAGATATCATGATATAGGGCCTAATGTCCTCTCCTAAATGTCCACATGTAGATATTATGATATAGTACCTAATGTCCTCTCCTAAATGTCCACATGTAGATATCATGATATAGTGCCTAATGTCCTCTCCTAAATGTCCATGTGTAGATATCATGATATTGTGCCTAATGTCCTCTCCTAAATGTCCACATGTAGATATCATTATTTGGTGCCTAATGTCTTCTCCTAAATTTCCACATGTAGATATCATGATATAGTACCTAATGTCCTCTCCTGAATGTCCACATGTAGATATCATGATTTGGTGCCTAATGTCCTCTCCTAAATTTCGACATGTAGTACTGCGGTGATGGTGCTGCGGTAGCGTTGTCGCCTCATAGCAACACGTTGTCCCATTCAGTTCTCAGCTAGAGTGTCTTCTGTGTGGAGGCATACATGAATGGGGTGTGCCTTCATTGAAGGTTGTCCGTCAGTGCTGGTAATCCGGTACGTAAAAATCCACTACCAATCATGAGCAGACCAGAGTTCTGCTGTGGCAACCCCTAACTGGGAAAAGCTGAAAGAAACAAACAAACAGATATCATGATATAGTGCCTAATGTCCTCTCCTAAATGTCCACATGTATATATCATGATTTGGTGCCTAATGTCCTTTCCTTAATGTCCACATGTAGATATCATGATATAGTGCCTAATGTCCTCTCCTAAATGTCCACATGTAGATATCATGATATAGCGCCTAATGTCCTCTCCTAAATGTCCACATGTTGATATCATGATTTTGTGCCTAATGTCCTCTCCTAAATGTCCACATGTAGATATCATTATATAGTGCCTAATGTCCTCTCCTAAATGTTCACATGTAGATATCATGATTTAGTGCGTAATGTCCTCTCCTAAATGTCCACATGTAGATATCATGATTTGGTGCCTAATGTCCTCTCCTAAATCTCCACATGTAGATATCAAGATATAGTGCCTTATGTCCTCTCCTAAATGTCCACATGTAGCTATCATGATATAGTGGCTAATGTCCTCTCCTAAATGTCCACATGTAGATATCATGATTTGGTGCCTAATGTCCTCTCCTAAATGTCTACATGTAGATATCATGATATAGTACCTAATGTCCTCTCCTAAATGTCCACATGTAGATATCATGATTTGGTGCCTAATGTCCTCTCCTAAATGTCCACATGTAGATATCATGGTATAGTACCTAATGTCCTCTCCTAAATGCCCACATGTAGATATCATGATATAGTGCCTAATGCCCTCTCCTAAATGTCCACATGTAGATATCATGATATAGTGCCTAATGTCCTCTCCTAAATGTCCACATGTAGATATCATGATATAGTGTCTAATGTCCTCTCCTAAATGTCCACATGTAGATATCATGATATAGTGCCTAATGTCCTCTCTTAAATGTCCACATGTAGATATCATGATTTGTTGCCTAATGTCCTCTCCTAAATGTCCACATGTAGATATCATGATTTGGTGCCTAATGTCCTCTCCTAAATGTCCACATGTAGATATCATGATATAGTGCCCAATGTCCTCTCCTAAATGTCCACATATAGATATCATGATTTGGTGCCTAATGTCCTCTCCTAAATGTACACATGCATATATCATGATATAGTGCCTAATGTCCTCTCCTAAATGTCCACATGTAGATATCATGATTTGGTGCCTCATGTCCTCTCCTAAATGTCCACATGTAGATGTCATGGCATAGTGCCTAATTTCCTCTCCTAAATGTCCCCATGTATATATCATGATTTGGTGCCTAATGTCCTCTCCTAAATGTCCACATGTAGATATCATGATTTGGTGCCTAATGTCCTCTCCTCAATGTCCACATGTAGATATCATGATATAGTGCCTAATGTCCTCTCCTAAATGTCCCCATGTATATATCATGATTTGGTGCCTAATGTCCTCTCCTAAATGTCCACATGTAGATATCATGATTTGGTGCCTAATGTCCTCTCCTCAATGTCCACATGTAGATATCATGATATAGTGCCTTATGTCCTTCCCTACCATGTTTGTCTCAATAAACTAGTTGTAGAATAAATTCATAACATGCTCCCTTTCATAGTGTACATCCGTTCTGCTAGGTCCTCCTAAATCTGTCCTCTTCTAAATGTATTTCACTGTTTCACACTCACACATTTCTCTGAAGAAGAAGATGAGGAGAAGGAGAAAAGCTATTGAATTCATTAATGTGTGCCACAGAAATATTCAGCAATGACAGCTGTCAGTTGGATTTATGCCAAATATTGCCTTCTGTGACTTGTATTGTGACCCTCTATTCATACCCACTGTTGCTTTCAGTAAAGCAAAGCTGGTATGTAGTATGTCTGTCTACTAAAACCCTGAGTGATGGACTAAGCATTGCACGGGCAGTTTACTCCCTGTTCAGGGGTATATATATCTATTTACCCAGCCCAACCCCCATCCTGATCCTGCACTGTTCATGCAGACAGCACCTGTGAGGTACTAGCTGCTGACTCAGTTGTGCAGTGATGCGAAGCAAACCACAAAGTCACGGTGGCTCATCTTCTGTGGTACCAATGCAGGAAATGCATAATGATCAATCAACTTTCACATACTCTAAAGTCTGACCTGCCACATTTCTGTCATGGTAAATCCTGCTGATGACAGTGTAGTGCCCAGACTGGCAAAAACTCCATCCCAGAGATGGAAATCATAAATATAAAGCTGCCTGCAGCACAATGCAGCAGAGATGCCACTCAAAATGGTGGAGTCTTTGCAGAGTAAAGGGGTAAAATCCCAGCATGAAACAGGAAAATGGCAGCTTTTGACTCAAATACCTGATGCTAAACTGTTACCTGAAATTATATTCCTGGGCAACACAAACTCTAAGAAAGGCATCCTGTCATGAGTGGGGCTTCTGTGGCACTTGTTCAGGTTGTCAGCATTCAACACATTGTCCACAATCTCTTGAATCCACGTGGTACCTAAAAAGTGAAAAAAAACACAAATCCAGTTAGCCACATGATTTAATGCAAAAATAATATATATTTTTTTCTGCAATAGACTTATGTCTTGACAACAATAAAATGTTATGACACATGTAGTTCTTTATTTTTATTACTTTCCATTAATCCCTTATTTCTATACTTCATGAATCCCATATGTCTGTATACTTGTGTCAGGCTTTGCTCTAATGGCTCCATGTTGGTACCAAATGGCCATTCCTTTATCTCTGTGCTAGTATTATGATTTGCTCCAAGCCCTTCATGCTAGAGTCAGATTCTATCTCAGTTACTTAAATGTTTGTATGGGTTTTGACCAAAACTCTACATGCCATGAGTGGGCTGTTGTCTCTAAAGTGTTCATGGCTAGTTAAATGTTATGTCCAAGGCCTGCATGCTCTGCTATGCTTGGATTTTGCTTTCAGGATCTTCTCTGAGAGAGAAACGAAGTGTAACAGTAAGTCATTACATTTAAGTCAACCTACCTAATATACTCTTCTTTCTCACCCAGCATTAACATTAGCTTTGCTTTTATCCTACACTTCCCAAAAATGCTGATAGGATGCACAAGTCGTCTTTATACAGGCAAGAATTATACAGCACATGTAAAGTTGCTTCTGGCATTGTGTCCTTATCGGTGTCTAATCAGAACAGTAAGGGTGTCCCCATTCCATCTTTGCCGTTTCATAACATTTGTAGGTGTCACTAGAAAAGATGCAACCATTTAGTCCCTTAGAAACTAATTCACTTAATTATTTAGCCACATTGTTTCCATATAGACGTTCCATTCTGGAGCAAATACAGAAGGCAACAATGTTTCCAATAGACTAGAACAAAAGACAGCAATGTTATCAATACACTGGAACAATCAGTGATTACAACAGGTAAAACTGGGGGTTGCACACTGAAATATGCTTATTGTATTGTAGATACTTCATCAAAGGCAATTGTGTTGGGGCAGTTTTGCAGAGACTTTCATGGCTTGGAGTAGAACCTTACAATGAGAATTTCAGATCTAGATTACTCATTTTTTTATTTTCCTTATGTTTTGATTCTTCCACTCACGACTATCAAGATTCTCCCACTCACACACCCATACACAAATACACATACACATATAGTGAATCAGCCCATTTGTTTACCCAGGAGGCAACAGACCCACAGCACATTCTTTCCTCCTAGAGGTAAGAACTGAACAATGATGACTGGTGCCACCATCTATCAAGGACAGGGTGATTTAATTTTAAGCCCTAACCCCATGGCACTTACCCAGTAATCTGCTCTAGACTTCAGCACAAGGGGGCATCAGCAAGGATATCTTACTCACCTCTTCAAGTAATGTAACACCTCAGAACAGCCCTGTACCTTTTGAAGGTAGTGTTCTCACGTGGTGTCCAGTCTCTAGTGGGGATTGTACCATGAGACTGTGTGCCACAGATATGCACTCCCACCAACCCAACAGACAAGAGCTGACAGGACAATATGGCCCACTCCTTCCCCTACCTCAACTCTAACATGTGACTGAGGCACTAATCAAACTCAGATCAATGGGTTGTAGTTCATTATGTCAGTGGAGCTGATGGTCTTGATTACTCAATGTTCTGGTGACATGGCATCTTTTTATTGGTCAACCAGATGATGATGCTATTGTAAGTTTAGAAAAGATAGGGGAAGCAGGGTTTTCTCTTAAAGAAACATACATATACTACATAGTACTACAGATCAGAATAGCTGGTACTACAGTGAAGCAAAACATAAAGAAAGAGAATGAAATTAGATCCTTCTGTGTAGACTCTATGGATCTGAGAATGCATCTTGTGGTATTTTCTTCAGCTATTAACAACACTTATTTCAGGTTTGCAGAATCTGCAATAATATCTTCTGTTCCTGGAGACTTTCCGGCACATTACCATTTTTATCACATCTGCTCCTATCTTAACTGTTAATTGTCAAGCTTCATCTACCTCAAACTTTGGAATACTTAAGCCTTCCATAAATATTTCCATGTGTGCTTTTTCATGAGTTCCACATCTCTCTGCTTTATACAGATTTTCATAATTTTCCACAATATCTCTAACTGCTCTACATAATCATTGGTTATTTTTCTTGTTATTGGCTCCCTACGTCTGGAGACAACCCTTTCTTCTTTCTGTTCCTAAGTCATCATGCTTAACGTTTTTATTCTCCAGAGTTATTATAAAAAAAAAACAGTTGCTTAGCAGCAGTGTTTCTAAACTCATGCATATTATCCCTTATTTTCTCTTTAGCACTCTGCAGTTGTGCCTCTTCTTGTTCTGTGACATTCCCCTTATTCTACAATACTTTAACCTTAGTCACCCCTCTAAATCATTCTTAACTATATCTCTTTTTCTTTTATTTCTACCCTATGTTTTAAATTCCATTTTCATTTTATCCTACTTGCTAGCTATAACTTCAGAAGGCATTTCCCTCCTCCCTAATAATGCTTGAATAATTTCCATGACCCATTCCTTGAATTCTTCTCTTTTAACAGGTAGGTGGGAAGGCACCAGTGTCTCATTTTTAGATTATTACCCTGCATTTTTATCTTAGTTTTTTTGGTACATGATTTGAAATAATTATTTGATGTGTGTCAAACCTTTCAATGAAATGCAAATGTTCCTGTGAAATATAATTTCTATCTAGTCTAACCCAGTTATTGTACCTCGGAAAATAATACATAAATTCTCTCCAAGTTCCTCCTCATGAATTCATGTCTTCAATACTAAATATTTTCATACATTTCTTAAGAAATCTACCCTCTTTTGTTATATCTTCTCTTTTTGGTCCGCAAGATATATCCTCACAGTTGCAAATCATGTACCAGTTCCCAATTATAAGTAATATTCCCTGCTGAAAGCTGATTATTTCTCCCAAAATTTTCTTCAGTAGTTTTTGGTGGAGTATAAAATGCATACCAGCATAATTGTCCTTCCTTGCCAGTAGCCCCTTACTACCACTAAGCTACCTTTGTTACGTTTTTTCCCCTCTTCTATCGCCAATAATGTAATTATTCCCCTTTTCATCTTCTGACCATGATAGTCTGCTGGCTACCCTTCCTGAAATCCTTTCTTTATCAAATTTCTTTGCTCATTTCTTTCAAAAGGTCTCTCCTGTTACATTGCCATTTGCACTCAGCATTTCTTAGTATAATTCAATATTCTTATCTTTTTGTCTCTACCTTTTAAGCCATTTACATTCCACAATAATATAGATATCATATCCATTCTGATAAGATGTTACTGATCCCACCTATTATATATGACAGCTTTTGAACGTGTATTTTCAACTTTCATGTTACATGCACACACTAATGCGTGGCAGGCTGATCTTTTAAACATGTGTTTCTTGTCACACCCACAGCCATTATCAAACCTAAAATTAAGGTTATACATGCTAAAGTACATGCTTGAACATAAACTTTAACTTTAGCCTTAACAAAAAGTGCACTGACTATCTTAAATAAAAGTAATTAAAGTATACACTATTCTATTAAACCCATTAAAGTTTTAAGACTGTTGGGGAATCTGCTGTCTCATATTCACCTCCAGTAATTTCAAACTTTATTTTTTACTGAACTGCTTGCCCTTGTACCTATAAACTTTGCATTTCCTTCAAGAAAAATGCTCAGATCTACAATACACATCACAAAATGAGAAAAAGTCAGTGATTACCTTCTCAGTTTTTAATAAAATTCCAGATATCCAAAGCAGACACAGTTCAGCTCAGTTAAAAGGCTTCACAATTAAAAAAAAACAGCACAAATGAACACTTCTCCAAAACTCCAAGTTCAAGCACAGCACAAAATAAACATACTAATTGTATAAACACAGATAAATAACTCCTCTAGTACCTCAGCTTTTCAGCCTTTACATGTTATACCTATTCTGTCATACCTCCTGCACTTAAATACTGTGGTTTAAGGCAATTATTCAAGTAAATATATTAAACACAAAAATGTATTAAAGAAAGCATTTCCAATGGCACTCCCTATTTAACATCCCAGATCTCTCAGGATTAATTGCTTACATGTACAGACAGCTTGTCTCTATGGAAACATAGTCAAAGGTGAGAAAAAAAAAAGCTAACAGCTATGCAGATGCATGAGGGAATCTTTGTCAATTTCTTCCAGGACAGAACAGAATGTACAACTGCCTTCAACTGCAGATTTCTTGACTCCCACTAAACATTTGCTTAAAAAAATAAAACAAGCTAATATTTAATATGCAAAAAAAAAAAAAAACTTAGCACTGCTCATGGCTTTCATCATTTTGTCTTATTTTTCAAGCCTACTTGTTTACAGAAAACACTTGTTTTAAGATTAAGCCATTCCCATGGCTTTCATCATTTGGCTTATTTTTCAAGCCTACTTGTTTACAGAAAACACTTGTTTTAAGATTAAGCCATTCCTATGGCTTTCATCATTTGGCTTATTTTTCAAACCTTGTTTAGAGAAAACACGTGTTTTAAGATTAAGCCAAGGGCATCAATCCAGGCCTTTGGAAAAGTAAGAGAAAATATCTCAACACGACATATAATATAATCACTGCAGTTTTAATCCCTACTCCAGTAGCCCAAGATTACAGCATATTAAATTAAACTTGCTTTCGTCCAACCTTTCTTCTTTTTTTACATTATAAAGACTATATTCATTACAAATAAAAATACTTTTTTACTTTAATATCTTTATCACACGGAACAGTCACTGAAAAGACCCCCACACCCCACATTTAAAACACCCTTGACTACATACTACACAAAGCTGTTTTACTATATAACATGTAGTTTTGTAGCATGAAATTTTTATACAAATACTATTAAGAACAAAAATTGGTTTACTTAAAGCTACATTTTCCCTTTTAGTGTCCTTATAAACATTAATGACATAAAGTGAGGTATATGTCCACTCTTAAATCAACAGAAGTCCACTCTCTCTCAGCCAGTTTTTCTTGCAAAGCCATATTTCATAAAAGTGATTCAGGCTTTATAATTTTATATAATAAAATTATATATAATTTAATAATTTATAATGATATATAATTTTGCCTTTATTCACTAATTTCTGTGTTACTGGTTTTCTTTCTGTTCATCTCAGTCTCCCAGCACCAGACTCTGGTTCAAGTTCAACGTACTCCTAATTCTTGTGGTCATATCCTGTGCTTTTTTCTGTCTCTCAAACATTTTACTTTGGAACATTGGAAAAGAGTTCATCGGCAAAATTTCTTTATGACCTGTATTCTCAGACGAATGAGAAGCAGAGTCCCCTTCTTTTTGATGGCTAACATTTTGTTGGATAAACTTTTGTATTTCCTCCTTATCCTGTTCTGCATAAAAAGTCTTTTTTTCAAATACCTTCATTGACTTATCACTTGTGACATAGGCAAATGTGCATTTGTATAAAAGTCATCAATCTATATTAACATAATAAACATTATACTTCACATATATTGCTATATAGGTTCATAGGTTCATAGGTAGGTACTAGGCTATCGGCCCAAGGGCCTATGTAAGCCTAGCCAACAAGGTTCCCTGGCTTATGCCACCCAAGAAAGTTATTTTCCTGTGCCACTGTAGAGCAGAGACACAGAAGTGATCCCCGGGGTATATTTCCTATTTCCTGTCCACTCATCAAGATTTGTCTTGAAGAGTGCTAATGAGGAACTTTGCTTGACATAGATGGGTAGCTTGTTCCAGAGTATAGGAAGTCTCTGGGACAGGAATCTATCCCTCCAGCATGTCCTGTTTATTGTGGTGACAAGGTTCAGGTCCCTAGAGCGTGTAGCTCAGAGGGATTGGGATTTCTTTAGGTGTAGCATGTCTAACAACTCTGGATTTAACATAGCTTTATATGTTAGGCAGAGACCTCCTCAGAGTTGGCGATATGCTACGGAGTAAAGCTGGAGTTTTTTGAGATGGTCAGTGTGGGGCATCTGTTTGAGGCCAGTAATCCTCTTTGTGAGGTACTTCTGTGGCCTTTCCAGCTGCTGCAGATGTCTTGTGAGGTACATTCCAAAAGGGGCATTGTACTCTATAATGGGACTAATGAGTGCTGAGTAGAGGGTAACAATGCCCTCTTTTTTTCCTGGATGAGAATCATTTTGTGATGAGGTGTGCCACATAGAAGGATTTCCTGACTACTGTGGAGATATGATTATCAAAGGAGAGACTACTGTCCACCTGGGCCCCAAGGTCTCTTATCACACATTTGGCATTAAGTAGACTGCCATTTATGTGGTAGTTCATGGGAACAGAGTTTTTACCAAAGGGGATGACAATGCACTTTTTGGCACTGAGCTTGAGGCCATGCCTCTGACACCAGGCATCTGTCTCAGTGAGGCTCTTCTGTAGGATGTCCACATCATTTGGGGACTCAGCTATGGCTCCTACTTTGCAGTCATCTGTGAACTTCATTAGCCAGAGGCCTTCTGTGTTAGCCTGTACCTCAGAGAAGTAGATACCAAACAGGAGAGGCCCCAGGACTGAGCCCTGTGATACTCCACTTGTCACTGGTTTGAAGTCAGATTTGGAGTCTGCAATTTTTACAGTGTGGGTTCTGTCAGTGAGCCAGTAGGCAATCCATCTTGTGATGTAGTGATTTATGCCTAGGTTAGTGAGTTTAGCTATAATTCCAGAATGGGGGATGGTGTCAAAAGCCTTGGTGAGGTCAAGATAGGCTGTATGAACCACCTTACCCTCGTCTACGGCTTTGGTGACTGCCTCAAAGAAGTCAATCAGGTTCAGAAGGCATGATCTGCCTTTCACAAAACCTGATCTGGGTGGGGTCCAGAGTTTGGAGGTTACCAATGTCTTTGATTATGAGTTCCATTATGATACGTTCCATGGCCTTGCAGACCAAGCTCATCAGGCTAATAGGGTGATAGTTCCCAGGATCAGTTGTGGCTCCCCCTTTGTGGAGTTGGATAACTGTTGCTGTGCACCATTCAGTGGGCACAAAGCCTGATGCGAGACTGTGATTGAACATGATGCTTAGATGGGGAGCCAGTTTGTTCTGAAGTTCATGTAAAACACAGCCTAGGATGTTGTCCGGTCCCATGGATGCTGTGTTTTTGGTTTTAGAGAGTGCAGCTTTTACTTGCATAGATGTGATTACAGGGACTCTGCATTTTTCCTGTATAGATATGGGCCCTTTGGGGGGGGGGGGTAAAGTTAGCACTGAACCTGTCTGCCAGGATGTTGGCAATATCAGTTGGTTCTGTAATTTTTGTGCCATTGTGTTGTAACTCAGAGTAGATATGGGTGTTGTCATTGAGATTCTTGACATACAGAATATAGAATGCTTTGTGGTTGCCCTTACAATCAGTGGTGACTTTGTTTTCGTAGCTAGCTTTGGAGGATCTTATAAGGCTGACCAGGGAGCTCCTCCACTCATGGGATTTTACTCTCTTTTGCAACAGTTTCTTCCTTCTGTTGTAGAGTTTGTTTATGGCAAGGGACCACCAGACTGACTTCCTTTTTTTGGAGGATAGCGTCTTGGTTCTGTTTTGGATAGCACGATCCATGCACTTGTGTAAGTGCTTATAGAGTGCATTTGTGTAGGATTCAGCAGTTGTAACTGTATTGTCCATCTGCATGGGTGTCATGAAGTTCACCACTTCTGTTTTAAGAAGCATGAAGTTGGCTTTGGAGAAATTTTTTACCATGGTTTCCTTAATGGTGGGTGGGGGTGGGATGCAGATATCTAGGGTGATTAGCTTATGGTCATATCTAACCAGCGAGAAACTGACTTCAGGTGTGGAACACCAGTCACTCATGTTGGTAATGACTAGGTCTAGGATATTGTTGCCCCTGGTGAGGGTGTGGATAAGTTGATCCAGGGCATTGGAATTTATGAATTCAGGAAACCTAAGCAACATTACATACATTATTCAATTCCTGCCTTTTTTAAACAACAAACATCTTTATTAAACCATCACTTACTGGATAGAAAATCATACATTTATACAAATGAAAACAAACCACACTGAGACACTCCTAGTTGCAAACACTTTACATCACTTATAATCTACCCAATCTTTCTTACTCAAACATTACATAGCTCATTTAAGTTCTCCCACCTTTCAAACTTCATTTCTCACTTGTATGTATTGTTCTTTCAGTATTGATCTTCCAAGAAAAACTATTCTGAAGACAGCTGGATAAAGCAGTTTGAATCTCATAGCTTTCTGTTGACATTCCCTGATTGCTGGGATAAATTTGCTTCCCTTCTGCCTGGTGTACAGTGAATAATCATTTTCCACAAATACTCTGTGCTCTCTGATTTTGATGCTTGTTCCCTTCTGCCAGTTTTGTTAAGATTGAACTCTTTCTACTGGTATGATTTCATCTTTTTATTACCGGTCTTGGCTGCTTTCTCATTTTAATATTTAAAGTATACACTCAATGTGTCCTTTCAATTAACAAATTCTGCTGTGGAACACCAGTCCAGTTGCTTATTTGTGTTTTCATAAAGTTAATACAGTCTGTTCCTTTCAGTTTCACTGGTAGAGTGGAAAATCTCAAGTTTTCTCTGCATGCTTTGTGTTGCAACTCTAACATTTTTTAAAAAAAAAGCTCTTCTTGAGAAGTCTCACTCAGTCAGCCTTTTTTTCATTTCAGTCTGATTTTTGCAGTTTTATGACTTCATCTGAATAGCATTTTCTATTTTTTCCAACCTTATGTTATATGAATTATTATATAATCCTTCAGTACTACATTTATTTTAATCACATCCAAGTACATTTAATTTATTTTTCCTCTAAATTACTGGAGAGCATCTCTTGTACCAAAGCTGAAGCTTGAACTGCTTTTTTCTGAACAGCTGCTGGATTTTCCCAGTCAGTGTTTTCTCTTTGCCTTTTCTAGATTATTTTTTCAGGTTCTCTACATTTCTTCTTTGCTGGCATCCAGGCAATATACTTACTAGCCAGTCACTGAATGTTACTCAAGCTGGCAGAATTACTAGCTCTTATTTTTCAGTTTGTTTTTTTGCACTGGAAGAGATGAATTTAAGCTGCTGATCTGTGTGCAGCCATCTTGGAAGTATCACCAGTCCTCAGATTTGACCCCAAGACCTTCACAGATTTATTTTGGATTTGCACTTTGGTCTTTGTCTCAGTGTCTGCCTCCTCTGCTAACATCCCCCTGTGACAGCAATATGCTTTGTTTTCAAGGTCTGTATATTAGCAGTGGGTTACTTAGTGTCTCTGGGTCTATAACTCATACCACACTTTTCGGCCATGTAACCTGAACTGAAACACCAAAGGCGGAGGTGTGTCCATATTCATTAAGGATATCCACACCTCCAGGCTAGTTGCTCAGCATAATGCATCCGAGATTATCCAAGTGCAACTAACTCTGGGCAAAATTGCAATCCAAATTGTAGCTTGCTACAGATCACCCACCATGCCCCAGGATTCCCACTCCTCTTTTCTTGATGTACTGGAAAATATTAGGGTTCAACCAAACACCCTAATAATGGGTGACTTCAACTACCCCACCATTAACTGGGAAAACTACTCATGTACCAACTCCTTAGCTCAACGCTTTCTGGAATTCATAAACTCCAATGCCCTGGATCAACTTATTCACACCCCCACCAGGGGCAACAATATCCTAGACCTAGTCATTACCAACATGAGTGACCGGTGTTCTACACCTGAAGTCAACTCCTCATTGGTCTGATTCAACCATAAGCTAATCACCCTTGATATCCACATCCCGCCCCCACATCCCATTAAGTAAACCATGGTAAAAAACTTCTCCAAAGCCAACTTCATGCTTCTTAAGATAGAAGTAGTGAACTTCATGACACCCATGCAGATGGACAATACAGTTACAACTGCTAAATCCTACACAAATGCACTCTATAAGCACTTACATGAGTGCATGGATCATGCTATCCCAAACAGAACCAAGACGCTATCCTCCAAAAAAAGGAAACCAATATGGTGGTCCCCTGCCATAAACAAACTGTACAACAGAAGGAAGAAACTGTTGCAAAAGAGAGTAAAATCCCATGAGTGGAGGAGCTCCCTGGTCAGCCTCAGTAAGAAGCTGAGATCCCTTATAAAATCCTCCAAAGCTAGCTATGAAAACAAAATCACCACTAATTCTAAGGACAACCACAAAGCATTCTAAGCTATGTCAAGAATCTCAATGGCGACACCCAGATCTGCTCTGAGTTACAGCACAATGGCACGAAAATTAAAGAACCAACTGATATTGCCAACATCCTGGCAGATAGGTTCAATGCTAACTTTACCCCCCGACCCCCTAAAGGGGGCCCATATCTATACAGGAAGAATGCAGATTCCCTGTAATCACAACTACGCAGGTAAAAGCTGCACTCTCTAAAGCCATAAACACAGCATCCATGGGACTGGACAACATCCCAGGCTGTGTTTTACACAAACTTCAGAATGAACTGGCTCCCCACTTAAGCACCATGTTCAATAATAGCCTCGCATCAGGCTTTGTGCCCACTGAATGGTGCACAGCAACAGTTATCCCACTCCGCAAAGGGGCAGCCACCACTGATCCTGGGAACTATCGAACTATTAGCCTGATGAGCCTGGTCTGCAAGGCCATGGAACGTATCATCATGGAACTCATTAACAAAGGCATTGGTAATCTCCAAACTCTGGATCTCACTCAGTTCGGGATTTTGAAAGGCAGATCATGCCTTCTGAACCTGATCGACTTCTGTGAGGCAGTCACCAAAGCCGTAGATGAGGGAAAGGTGGTTCACACAGCCTATCTTGACCTTGCCAAGGCTTTCAACACCATTCCCCATTCTGGAATTATAGCTAAACTCACTAAACTAGGTATAAATCCTTACATCACAAGATGGGTTGCCAACTGGCTCACTGACAGAACCCACACTGTAAAAGTTGCAGACTCCAAATCTGACCTCAAAGCAGTGACAAGTGTAGTACCAAGCATTCCTGGGACCTCTCCTGTTTGGTATCTACTTCTCTGAAGTACAGGCTAACACAGAAGGCCTCTGGCTAACAAAGTTCGCAGATGACTGCAAACTAGGAGCCATAGTCAAGTCCCCAAATGATGTGGACATCCTACAGAAGGGCCTTGCTGAGCCAGATGCCTGGTGTCAGAGCCATGGCCTCAACTCAATGCCAAAAAGTGCAGCGTCATCCCCTTTGGTAAAAACTCTGTACCCATGAACTACCACATAGGCAGCAATCTACTTAACACTGAATGTGTGCTAAGAGACCTTGGGACCCAGGTTGGACAGTAGTCTCTCCTTTGATAGTCACATCGCCACAGTAGTCAGGAAGTCCTTCTACATGGCACACCTCATTATAAAAGGGTTCTCATCCAGGAAAAAAAAGGTCATTGTTCCTCTCTACTCGACACTCATTAGACCCATTATAGAGTACAATGCCCCTTTTGGAATGTACCTCACAAGACATCTGCAGCAGCTGGAAAGGCCACAGACGTACCTCACAGAGAGGATTACTGGCCTCAAACAAATGTCCTACACTGACCATCTCAAAATTCTCTAACTTTACTCCGTAGCATATCGTCTACTCCGTGGTGATCTCTGCCTTACATATAAAGCTATGTCAAACCCAGAACTAGTGGACATGCTACACCTAAAGAAATCCCAATCCCTCCGAGCTACATGCTCTAGGGACCTAAACCTTGTCACCACAATAAACAGGACATGCTGGAGGGATAGATTCCTGTCCCAGAGACTTCCCATACTCTGCAACAGGCTACCCAACTATGTTAAGCAAAGTTCTTCATTAGCACTCTTCAAGAAAAATCTGGATGAGTGGATGGGAAATAGGAAATACACCCCAGGGATCACTTCTGTGTCTGTGCTCAACAGTGGCACAGGAAAATAACTTTCTTGGGTGGTGAAAGCCAGGGGACCGTGTTGGCTAGGGTTACATAGGCCCTTAGGCTGATAGCCTAGTACCTACCTATGAACCTATGAACCTATGGTTAATCATCAAAAGAACTAACCATCAAATGACACATCACTGAATGCAAAGCATTGAAACTCCATCCATCGAACGTGCACTTCATCGAACCTGTGAGATGGGGAAAGTAACTACTTGGCCAACACTTTTCTGTCTCACAAACAGCAGTATTTTAAACCGACCCATGTGGGGGGATTACCCCCCCACACCCCCATCACTATATATACCAACTCTGAAATCATTCTACAGTGGGGAAAAGTGAGACAGGGAAGTGTTGGCCAATGAATTACTTTCCCCATCTCACAGGTTCGATGAAGTGCACGTTTGATGGATGGAGGGTTGATGCTTTGCATTCGATGATGTGCTTTTCAGTGGTTAAGCTTTCAATAATTAACCATAGACCTAGTGTTGCCATGATGGTAATGGCTTGTTTATATATTATTATCAGACTTTGATTCTCCAGAATAATAAGAGGTGTTAGCCAACAGCATTTTTGTTAGTGCTGTTCTTTATTTTCACTTTTCACATGGGTATTAGGCTTTATGATGATGGCTTCCCTGCCAGTTCTAGACTTTGCTCTCATGGTCCCCATGCTAGTGTCAGAATTTGCTTCCATGGTTTTCTTGCTATAACCAGGTTTTGTCTCCATGGTATACATAATACAAGTGTACTTAATTTCCCCACTCCTCACCAAGGGTTTTAGGTTAGTAATCTGTTGTTTCATGAGGTCTGCATAAATGCATTAGGCTGTTGTTTCATGGGGTCTGCATACCTCCATTAGGCTGTTATTTCGTGAGGTCTGCATACCTGCATTAGGCTGTTGTTTCATGAGGTCTGCATACCTGCATTAGACTGTTGTTTCATGAGTTCTGCATACCTGCATTAGGCTGTTGTTTCATGAGGTCTGCATACCTGCATTAGACTGTTGTTTCATGAGGTCTGCATACCTGCATTAGGCTGTTGTTTCATGAAGTCTGCATACTTGCATTAGGCTGTTGTTTCATGAGGTCTGCATACCTGCATTAGAGTGTTGTTTCTTGAGGTCTGCATACCTGCATTAGGCTGTTGTTTCTTGAGGTCTGCATACCTGCATTAGGCTGTTGTTTCATGAAGTCTGTATACCTGCATTAGGCTGTTGTTACATGAGGTCTGCATACCTGCATTAGGCTGTTGTTTCATGAGGTCTGCATACTTGCATTAGGCTGTTGTTTCATGAAGTCTGCATACTTGCATTAGGCTGTTGTTTCTTGAGGTCTGCATACCTGCATTAGGCTGTTTCTTGCAGTCTGCATACCTGCATTAGGCTGTTGTTTCATGAGGTCTGCATACTTGCATTAGGCTGTTGTTACACGAGGTCTGCATACCTGCATTAGGCTGTTGTTTCATGAGGTCTGCATACTTGCATTAGGCTGTTGTTTCATGAGGTCTGCATACCTGCATTAGGCTGTTGTTTCATGAGGTCTACATACCTGCATTAGGCTGTTGTTTCATGAGGTCTGCATACCTGCATTAGGCTGTTGTTTCATGAGTTCTGCATACCTGCAGTAGGCTGTTGTTTCATGAGTTCTGCATACCTGCATTAGGCTGTTGTTTCATGAGGTCTGCATACCTGCATTAGGCTGTTGTTTCATGAGGTCTACATACCTGCATTAGGCTGTTGTTTCATGAGGTCTGCATACCTGCATTAGGCTGTTATTTCATGAGGTCTGTATACCTGCATTAGACTGTTGTTTCATGAGTTCTGCATACCTGCATTAGGCTGTTGTTTTTTGAGGTCTGCATACCTGCATTAGGCTGTTGTTACATGAGGTCTGCCTACCTGCATTAGGCTGTTGTTTCATGAGGTCTGCATACCTGCATTAGACTGTTGTTTCTTGAGGTCTGCATACCTGCATTAGGCTGTTGTTTCATGAGGTCTGCATACCTGCATTAGGCTGTTGTTTCTTGAGGTCTGCATACCTGCATTAGGCTGTTGTTTCATGAGGTCTGCATATCTGCATTAGGCTGCTGTTTCATGAGGTCATGATTCCTGCATTAGGCTGTTGTTTCATGAGGTCTGCATACCTGCATTAGGCTGTTGTTTCTTGAGGTCTGCATACCTGCATTAGGCTGTTGTTTCTTGAGGTCTGCATACCTGCATTAGGCTGTTGTTTCATGAGGTCTGCATACCTGCATTAGGCTGTTGTTTCATGAGGTCTGCATACCTGCATTAGGCTGTTTCATGAGGTCTGCATACCTGCATTAGACGTTACCACCAGGACTTATCATTGTTCTCAAGCTTTGCCTCAAGGAATCTGTCCTGATATTAGGCTTTGTCTCATGACCATACAGTAGTGGTACAGTGTGCCCTCAAGTTGTTTGTGTTAATAGCTGGTTTTATCATGAGATCTCTTTGCTTTTATTTGGTTTTGCTGTCAAGGTCTCCATCCTGGTATCAAGTTTTGCCAACATTTATGTTTTGGTGCTGGACTTCTACAGAAATGTCTTTTTATTAGGATTATTCATTTATTTATGCTTTTTGACTGGGCTAGTCCCTGGGCCAGTGGGTACTTTTCAGGGGAGACCCAAGGTGGTTTTCATACTGACTAAAAGGGATTTGGCAAAGACATTGTGGAACCTCCTCCCACTCGTTTCTGCCTGAGCCACTAGATGATGGAAGAAGGCTGAAACTGGATGCAGAGAGGTCCAGTGGAGAGGAAAATAACGGATACAAAGCTGAGAGCATTGCAGGTCTGTGAAGCCTGATATAAATATGGCATACGCAACTGTAACCCTTTGTGATTGTGAAGGCCTTCAGGTGCAAGTCTTAATGGATTTAATCCAGGAGGAAGAGCTGGAGGATGGATACTACGAGGCTGATTAAAATACAACGGTGAAAAGAGGAGTAGAGGAACATTTGTAAAATGCTGGTAATGAGCTTAGAGAGAAAGAACAAATGCTGGGACTGAGGGTATGAATCTAGGTGTATGTTCAGCTGCTGGAGAAGATAGCTTTAAGGACTGGACATTCATCCCTGGTTTGGCATGTATGTCTCTAATGGACACAGGTAACCTGTAAATGATTCATCTCCCAGGCCCCTGCTTGCACTTATCAAGGGTATCAGAACTTGGCAGAGATTTGGGATGTGTGGCTAGGCCTAAAAAGGCCCTTGTGGTTGTTAGCCTAGAAAACACCAATGAACCTATGAACCTATGAACCTATGAACCTATGAACCTATGAACCTATGAACCTATGAACATGCTACAAAGTAAAGTGAGAAGAACTGATACAAACAATGAAAGGAGAACTACAAAGGCTTTTGCTGAAATTATGAGCCATGCAGACAGAAGAAGCACAGAGGAATCGGGAAGCACAAGCCTACAAAGAAACACAACGAGTGGCTGAATACACAAAGAAAACAAGTGGTAAAAGTCAGGACAAAAAACAATGAAGCTATTAACAGGTATGTTATTATGGCTAATATTATTTTGCCACTGAGTTCTGATTTAAAAAAAACCTTAAAACCATAATTCACTTAGGTAATGAAGAGTTTTCTGAAGTGACATTTGAAACTTATTTGTTAACAGAATGTTTTACAAATGAATCAGAGAAAAAAAGCATGCTGCCACTGTGGAAAGAATTTCTTGTTCAGAATGTAAGCATGCAATTAACAAGAAAAATAAATGCACAGTTCAGAACATCAGATGCAGAAGAATATGAATTAACAACTTTTTATTCAATCTCTTTGTAGTGAAGTACATGATGTTATCAAAGCAGATGATGAAGAAAGTGCTTAGACAGGAGAATGTGAAATAACACTGAATACGAGTGACGGGAAAATACACCATGTACATAATAAAATAATGTTAAATTGAAAAAGGGTACTGCTAGATACTGGGGGCAACCTGTTTGTTATAATAATAATAAAATAATAATAATAATAATAATACGCATGTGTTAACCAGGTAAGCAATAATAATAGTAATAATAATAATAATAAAATAATAATAATAATAATAATAATAATAATAATAATAATAATAATAATAATAATAATAATAAAATAATAATAATAATAATAATAATAATAATAATAATAATAATAATAATAATAATAATAATAATAATAATAATAATAATAATAATTATTATTATTATTATTATTATGGGGAAATAATACATTTAGTATACAATTGTAACAAAAGAAGTTGTAGACAATGTGGGTGGAAAGGACATACTACCAGGAATTGTAAACCAGTACGTAAAAAATTCATTGATAGTGGGCATTTCTGGTTAGCCGGCCCTTTGTTAGAACAACAAAGGGAAAATGAAGACAAAAGCAGTGAAAAAGATGGACATTAGATGAAAATGTTACTTAAGATATATATTTCTGAAGAAGAAGGTATCATGGTGAGATACATTAAGAAGAGAATATAAAAACTACTGGAAAAAATGGGGTAACTGAAGAGGGGCTGCTCTGCAGACAGAAAGGTCTCAGACACAGTATAAGAAAGTGCTGAAATATCAGGACCTTGTTAGTGACTGAATGGTGAAAAAACGTAAGCAGGGGTGCGATATGTTTGTTGGACACACTGTGAAGTAGAAAAAGAGAAAAAGATAAAGATAAGGCGATATGGCAAAGGAAGATGGTCTGTGGGAACTGAATGCTCAGGGACAGGGATTCTGATAAGAAGTGTTGACATAAAAATATTAGATATGGCAGCAGTAGTACCTTGGAGGGCAGTAATATGTGATATGAGTAGAAGGAAAGACGTGTCAGGCTAACAGTGATACATGCACGTATAAACTTGTCTGAAAGGAAAATTATGTTTGAAGAAATAAATAAGTATGGAATGGTAACTATGGCAATAATTATTGTTGGGAGATATTAATTGTAAGGTAAGGAAATAAAGAGGAAATAAACACAAGATATTAAGGCGATGAAAGAGTTAATAAAATGTGGAGAGTTGAAAATAGCAAAAAAAGGAATGGATGTACAGCAGAGTAATGTTTAAACTGAAATAGATGATGCAGTATATTCAAACGGTATTAAAGGGAGCGATGGCGTGCAAAGGACTGAATGTTTGAGTAACGTTTAAATTGAAATAGATGATGCAGTATATTCAAACGGTATTGAAGGAAGCGATGGCATGCAAAGGACTGAATGTTTGAGTAATGTTTAAACTGAAATAGATGATGCAGTATATTCAAACGGTATTGAAGGGAGCGATGGCGTGCAAAGGACCGAATGTTTGAGTAATGTTTAAACTGAAATAGATGATGCAGTATATTCAAACGGTATTGAAGGGAGCGATGGCGTGCAAAGGACCGAATGTTTGAGTAATGTTTAAACTGAAATAGATGGTGCAGTATATTCAAACGGTATTGAAGGAAGCGATGGCGTGCAAAGGACTGAATGTTTGAGTAATGTTTAAACTGAAATAGATGATGCAGTATATTCAAATGGTATTGAAGGGAGCAATGGCGTGCAAAGGACTGAATGTTTGAGTAATGTTTAAACTGAAATAGATGATGCAGTATATTCAAATGGTATTGAAGGGAGCGATGGCGTGCAAAGGACCGAATGTTTGAGTAATGTTTAAACTGAAATAGATGATGCAGTATATTCAAACGGTATTGAAGGAAGTGATGGCATGCAAAGCACCGAATGTTTGAGTAATGTTTAAACTGAAATAGATGATGCAGTATATTCAAACGGTATTGAAGGGAGTGATGGCATGCAAAGGACCGAATGTTTGAGTAATGTTTAAACTGAAATAGATGATGCAGTATATTCAAACGGTATTGAAGGGAGTGATGGCGTGCAAAGGACCAAATGTTTGAGTAATGTTTAAACTGAAATAGATGATGCAGTATATTCAAACGGTATTGAAGGAAGCGATGGCGGGCAAAGGACTGAATGTTTGAGTAATGTTTAAACTGAAATAGATGATGCAGTATTTTCAAATGGTATTGAAGGGAGCGATGGCGTGCAAAGGACCGAATGTTTGAGTAATGTTTAAACTGAAATAGAAGATGCAGTATATTCAAACGGTATTGAAGGGAGCGATGGCGTGCAAAGGACCGAATGTTTGAGTAATGTTTAAACTGAAATAGATGATGCAGTATATTCAAACAGTATTGAAGGGAGCGATGGCGTGCAAAGGGCCGAATGTTTGAGTAATGTTTAAACTGAAATAGATGATGCAGTATATTCAAACGGTATTGAAGGGAGCAATGGTGTGCAAAGGGCCGAATGTCTGAGTAATGTTTAAACTGAAATAGATGATGCAGTATATTCAAACGGTATTGAAGGAAGCGATGGCGTGCAAAGGACTGAATGTTTGAGTAATGTTTAAACTGAAATAGATGATGCAGTATATTCAAACGGTATTGAAGGAAGCGATGGCGTGCAAAGGACTGAATGTTTGAGTAATGTTTAAACTGAAATAGATGATGCAGTATATTCAAACGGTATTGAAGGGAGCGATGGCGTGCAAAGGAGCGAATGTTTGAGTAATGTTTAAACTGAAATAGATGATGCAGTATATTCAAACGGTATTGAAGGAAGAGATGGCGTGCAAAGGACTGAACGTTTGAGTAATGTTTAAACTGAAATAGATGATGCAGTATATTCAAACGGTATTGAAGGGAGCGATGGCATGCAAAGGACTGAATGTTTGAGTAATGTTTAAACTGAAATAGATGATGCAGTATATTCAAACGGTATTGAAGGGAGCGATGGCGTGCAAAGGACCGAAAGTTTGAGTAATGTTTAAACTGAAATAGATGATGCAGTATATTCAAATGGTATTGAAGGAAGCGATGGCGTGCAAAGGACTGAATGTTTGAGTAATGTTTAAACTGAAATAGATGATGCAGTATATTCAAACGGTATTGAAGGAAGTGATGGTGTGCAAAGGACTGAATGTTTGAGTAATGTTTAAACTGAAATAGATGATGCAGTATATTCAAACGGTATTGAAGGAAGAGATGGCGTGCAAAGGACTGAAAGTTTGAGTAATGTTTAAACTGAAATAGATGATGCCGTATATTCAAACGGTATTGAAGGGAGCGATGGCGTGCAAAGGACTGAATGTTTGAGTAATGTTTAAACTGAAATAGATGATGCAGTATATTCAAACTGTATTGAAGGAAGCGATGGCGTGCAAAGGACCGAATGTTTGAGTAATGTTTAAACTGAAACAGATGATGCAGTATATTCAAACGGTATTGAAGGAAGTGATGGCGTGCAAAGGACTGAATGTTTGAGTAATGTTTAAACTGAAATAGATGATGCAGTATATTCAAACGGTATTGAAGGGAGCGATGGCGTGCAAAGGACTGAATGTTTGAGTAATGTTTAAACTGAAATAGATGATGCAGTATATTCAAACGGTATTGAAGGGAGCGATGGCGTGCAAAGGACCGAATGTTTGAGTAATGTTTAAACTGAAATAGATGATGCAGTATATTCAAATGGTATTGACGGGAGCGATGGCGTGCAAAGGACCGAATGTTTGAGTAATGTTTAAACTGAAATAGATGATGCAGTATATTCAAACGGTATTGAAGGGAGCGATGGCGTGCAAAGGACCGAATGTTTGAGTAATGTTTAAACTGAAATAGATGATGCAGTATATTCAAACGGTATTGAAGGGAGCGATGGCGTGCAAAGGACCGAATGTCTGAGTAATGTTTAAACTGAAATAGATGATGCAGTATATTCAAACGGTATTGAAGGGAGCGATGGCGTGCAAAGGACTGAATGTTTGAGTAATGTTTAAACTGAAATAGAAGATGCAGTATATTCAAACGGTATTGTAGGGAGCAATGGCGTGCAAAGGACCGAACGTTTGAGTAATGTTTAAACTGAAATAGATGATGCAGTATATTCAAACGGTATTGAAGGGAGCGATGGCGTGCAAAGGACCGAATGTTTGAGTAATGTTTAAACTGAAATAGATGATGCAGTATATTCAAATGGTATTGAAGGAAGCGATGGCATGCAAAGGACTGAATGTTTGAGTAATGTTTAAACTGAAATAGATGATGCAGTATATTCAAACGTTATTGAAGGGAGTGATGGCGTGCAAAGGACCGAATGTCTGAGTAATGTTTAAACTGAAATAGATGATGCAGTATATTCAAACGGTATTGAAGGGAGCAATGGCGTGCAAAGGACCGAATGTTTGAGTAATGTTTAAACTGAAATAGATGATGCCGTATATTCAAACGGTATTGAAGGGAGCGATGGCGTGCAAAGGACTGAATGTTTGAGTAATGTTTAAACTGAAATAGATGATGCAGTATATTCAAACGGTATTGAAGGGAGTGATGGCGTGCAAAGGACCGAATGTCTGAGTAATGTTTAAACTGAAATAGATGATGCAGTATATTCAAACGGTATTGAAGGGAGCGATGGCGTGCAAAGGACCGAATGTTTGAGTAATGTTTAAACTGAAATAGATGATGCAGTATATTCAAACGGTATTGAAGGGAGCGATGGCGTGTAAAGGACCGAGTGTTTGAGTAATGTTTAAACTGAAATAGATGATGCAGTATATTCAAACGGTATTGAAGGGAGCGATGGCGTGCAAAGGACCGAATGTTTGAGTAATGTTTAAACTGAAATAGATGATGCAGTATATTCAAACAGTATTGAAGGGAGCAATGGCATGCAAAGGACTGAATGTCTGAGTAATGTTTAAACTGAAATAGATGATGCAGTATATTCAAATGGTATTGAAGGGAGCGATGGCGTGTAAAGGACTGAATGTTTGAGTAATGTTTAACGTGAAATAGATGATGCAGTATATTCAAACGGTATTGAAGGAAGAGATGGCGTGCAAAGGACTGAATGTTTGAGTAATGTTTAAACTGAAATAGATGATGCAGTATATTCAAACGGTATTGAAGGGAGTGATGGCGTGCAAAGGACCGAATGTTTGAGTAATGTTTAAACTGAAATAGATGATGCAGTATATTGAAACGGTATTGAAGGGAGCGATGGCGTGCAAAGGACCGAATGTTTGAGTAATGTTTAAACTGAAATAGATGATGCAGTATATTCAAACGGTATTGAAGGGAGCGATGGCGTGCAAAGGACTGAATGTTTGAGTAATGTTTAAACTGAAATAGATGATGCAGTATATTCAAACGGTATTGAAGGAAGTGATGGCGTGCAAAGGACTGAATGTTTGAGTAATGTTTAAACTGAAATAGATGATGCAATATATTCAAACGGTATTGAAGGGAGCGATGGCGTGCAAAGGACCGAATGTTTGAAAAATGTTTAAACTGAAATAGATGATGCAGTATATTCAAACGGTATTGAAGGGAGCGATGGCGTGCAAAGGACCGAATGTTTGAGTAATGTTTAAACTGAAATAGATGATGCAGTATATTCAAACGGTATTGAAGGGAGCGATGGCGTGCAAAGGACCGAATGTTTGAGTAATGTTTAAACTGAAATAGATGATGCAGTATATTCAAACGGTATTGAAGGAAGCGATGGAGTGCAAAGGACGGAATGTTTGGGTCACAGAATAGTACAGCCTATATATAGTAAGAGATTAAGGAAGATAATAAGGGAAGGAAACAAATAAAAAAGTTAGCAAAATGGATGAACTGAATAAAAAACAGAAAATCATGGAAAGAATATATGATTAGAGTGCATTATGAAAAGTGGGAAAAATGGTGGGTGATTTATAAGAAAATGTATGAAAAAAATGCAGAAGTTGAAAACCAAATGGAAAATACATGTTAGAAGGGATATGGAGAAATTATGGGAAGATATGAAAAAAGAACAAGTCAGTTACAGAACAGGAGAAAAATAATTGTATGAAAGCAATATAGGAGAAGTATAGACAATAATGTATTGATGAAAATTCATTTTAAAAGGAAAAACATGGAAATTTCACCTTTTAGGGAAGGCAGTTAAAATAATAGAAAGCAAGACAGATGCAATATTAGATAAATAAGGTAATAAAAATATAAACAGGAAGAAATTATGGAAGTGGATTGAAAAGTTGTAAATAGAATGTGCCTAAAAAAGTAGTGGAAAGAAAAAAATGAAATGTGAAAAGAATATCTAGAAATGTTAGAAGAATTTAGAAGTTAAACTGGAATAATTTGATAAAAGTGTAAGTGAGTAAAGGGAAGACTCCGCACCAGGACTGGATAAGTTATGAATATTACAAAGTAATGTTTGAAAGTGAAAAAAGTGCTCGTTAAAAAAATGAATGAGTGTTTGGAGAAAGGTATAAAATAAGAAGGGATATTTGGCAGGGCGATTAACTTTATATGGAAACAGGTGTAAGAAAAGACATACAACATTGGTGGCCAATAACACTAAGAAATGCAGCTTATATTTTTTATGCAATGATGCAAAGAGTATTGAATAAAATTATAGGAGATGGAGAGTTTGGTGGAAAAGGAAGAGAGATGGAAGAAATGCTAGTAACAGTAAAAATGTGGCAGATATAATTATGAAACAAAACGTGCAGGTAAGATTTGTAAGCATTTGATAGGGTAAGCATTGTGGCAATGTGAATGCTATTAGAGGCATGTGAAATTATGGAAAATGTAGTGCTATAATAAAAATGTGTTATGAAAAATCCTGAGTGAAAATTATAATAACTTAATGGATGGGAAGAAAAATAACAATTAACAGAGGAGTTGAACAAGGATGTCCCATGAGCTTAATTCTTTCTATACTTGTGCTGAAAGCAATAATACAAACATGTACTTGTGGCATGACAGAAGCAAGATGGAAGACGGAGAAAGGAATTGTAGCACCTGTATGTTTTTCAAAGGCTGTCTATTTGGACATTGTGGCCAACATAATGTTGAGATAAGAAAAACTGTGGTAAGTATTGAAAAAAAAATTCGAAAAAGTTGAATTACAGTTTGAAGAGTAAGGTGTTTGGTGAAATTAAGAAAACAAATGGCATATGTTATACCTGAAAAGAAATATGTATATTAGGAGTGAAATTTGGAAAGCAAAAAAGTATAATAAGACAGTGGCGAGAAATAATGGAAAAATTAAAAGTTATTGATTTGGTAGAAAAAGAAAGTTTTTTATCACTTAAAAGGAAAATGTGTATAACATAAAAGCTTATACATTTGAAAAACTAGTATTCTTTGGGGGGTGTGCATGATTCCAGAAAAGATGGAGAAAGAATTGTTAGAGATATTTTTCAGGACTGAATACAGTTAAAATGCGGTGATATATAATACAAAAGAAGAAGGAGATTTAAATGAACAAAGCTGTAGTATATTTAGCACACATGCATCTCTTTGGAGTAATATGACATGTAAATCAAACAGAAGCAAACATCATAGGAAAATGCTATATATATGAAGTATGAGAAATATGCAAAATGAACGGCTGAAGAAAATATGCAGCAAACAGGAAAAGATGGAAGGGAAGGCATATAAAAACGTTCAGTAATAAAAGTTAAAATGTAGTTAAATTACTGGAAATAGAAAGTAATTGTATTATATGGTCACTGAAAGAATTAAAAGGTAAAGAATGATGTAAAAATAGAAGGAAAGAGTTTGAGATGTTTTATGGGCAGGGGACTTTCTGCGGACAATTTTGCTGGATAAATTTCCAGTAAAAGGTAAAATGAAACATAAAGTAATAGAGGAAAAAGGAAATATAGTGAAAGTACTGATTAAGAAACAACAAAACTTTTGGAATGTAAAAAGAACGAACTGTTTTGTAGAATGTTTACAAATTAGTATAGATGGCAATGTTTCAGAAATATGGATATGGATATGTATGTTTGGAAAGTAAAGAATGGAAGGAAATGTGAAAGTGACCAATGTGACAAAGTATTGTTTGTAGCAAAATGGGTATTATAGATAAAAAGATGTGATTGATTATTTCATAAGAAAACTGGAAAAGCTGAAGATCTGGTAGCTGAAATAAAACAATGGTTATAAAAGAAAGAATGAGGATAGAGGGAAGGGTGAAAAGGTAAGGTAAATAAGGGAATATTGTTAATGTGATGACAATAGGCTGACAATATAAAAAGGGTAAATATTATTAATATGTCAATAATGTAAAATGCATAGTATCCAGATATATAAATATATCAATCTCTACTCTTTCCAAAAGGTTTCCCTAGGAATGTAAGCATACTAGTTTTCAAAAACATTCAGTTATGATACAAGCTTTATAAGGACTATGACATGAGATAGAAACGTGGAGTGCAAATTGTACACAGTGTTAGCTCAAACAGAGGCATGGACGTCATTGCAGTATAATCTTGAAAACTAATACTCTTTCAGATATGGCAAAAAAGATTAGGAGCATAATACTGACAATATATGTTATTTGCTTTTTTTTCTGTTATATATGATTATTGCAAATTATTTTTTAATTTGTGTACATACATGTGATAATGTGTATTACTGTTTGCAATTGTACTGAGTGATATTGCCAGTAAAATACCATACTCTTTTTGATAGATGCCATGGGATCTTTTACATCCCACTGAGCTAGTACCAACTGAGGCAGATGGGGCCTCAGTTTAATGTCTCATGCAAAGGATTGTGCATCAAGGAATGCAGACCCCCTCACTGAGGAGTGCAGAACCCCTTATTCTGCCCTGCAGTGTCCATAATACAAAAGTAAATCCAAGTACCTGGTATGGGAATAGAACCTGTTCTGCTGTTCTGCCAGTATTTTAGATTAGTGCATATGAGCTCAGCTACTGAAAACATATGTGCTGTATTATGCTTTGACCCTGAAGCATCTGTTTTATATTACGTGTTGCACAAATTCTCCATATAAAACCTTGTCATTGTGTTGTTATGTTAATATTAAGTTTTGCCAAACATTTTCTGTGCTAGTACTCTAATCAATGTTAAATTACTGGGCTAGAATTCTGCTTTGTGTCCACAGTTCCTGTGCTACTGCAGAGCTCTGTGCACAAATTCTTCTTACTTGCATTATACTTTACCTTAAAATCTACCAAGTGTCATGTTAGGCATTATCACCAGAGGTTTTATCTTAAAATCTATCAGGTGTCTTGCTGGTCAGTGTCACCAGAGTTACCATATATGCTTTAGAGTTCTCTCTTCACGAGAGTTTAGTACAGTGTTAGACACTGTCCTTTGGATTTTCTCACTGCACATTAATGTGTCACTGTTTCTAGTTATCAGTGCATATCTTGACCATCCATATTATCAGACATAAGTATACAACTTTTACGGCATCTTGTGTATTTAGGAACATAAGAATGAATGGCAATTGTACCTCTTTAGCCTCGTACCTGCTTTAGGGTATGTTGCAATGAGAAGGTCACCACTGGCGGCCTGAAACTGCTTCACTTTTTCCCAGGTCTCTGTCCATGAAACCATTAATGGCATTCCATCCACGAGGACCAAGTCACCGCGCTGAAGGTCTTCTTCACGAAGGTCAAGCAGAGGCATTTTCAGTATCATCTGAGAAACGTTTAAGTCCATCTACAAATAATAACTACAGGTTTGTATAATGTCAATTTAGATGCGCACACACACACACACACACACACACACACACACACACACACACACACACACACACACACACACACACACACATTCACACATGCAGTCACACACGTACCAACACACATACACATGCATTAGAATTAATGAGAAAGTCAAAATAATGGGATGTAAAGGTCTTAAATCAGGAATGAATTTTAAATATTGGTCCTATCAACTTAGAAGTTACTAAAAACAGGTTTTGCATTAGCATGCACTTTCTGAAAAATACGGCATATGAAACTTACATTTCTCTCATTATTTAGTAGCTATAATCCTTAATAATTTACCAGAACACCAGAAATTGTATGATAGACAGGCCAAAAACATGAGGTGAAATTCTGGGTATTCTTCAAAATTCTGGCCAGTTGAACACTATTTTCTACACAGCTACACACACACACACACACACACACACACACACACACACACACACACACACACACACACACGCACGCACACAGAGGCATATTTTATTATGTTTATCGTATGTTTCCCTACTGTGCATATGAATTGTAGCAGTTTAAACCAGGTGAATGTCAGGACCTGATTGTAAGTATATAATAAACACTCTAAAACAGAGCCATGGTACATGTGAATTTTATTTACTGTAAATATTGGAAGAGCATTGCACCACAAGTATTAGTATTTCATCTGAGTATTCAAAACTTGCTAAACAACCAAAATGGCGGAAAGACACCTTCAAAACAACAGTTTCAATAACAGGCTTTTACCATGTTGAATCCACAATATATGAAATATAGAGCTTTTCTTTTGTAAAAGTCAAGTGGCGTTGTAATTCCACAGCTTTAAAACATGTGGATGTCATAAAAATAGAAAAACGAACATAAAACTGAAGAACCCTTCTGATGTAAACAATGGACAAGCGCTTTCAGCTTTTTCAAGCCTTCTTCAGATCCAAGTAGGTAAGCTGGTTTCAGTGTTTAAAAGTTGGTATCATCCAATGAAGCAACCTCAGTGAATGATGAATGTTAACCAATCAAGTTAGTCCATTGGTACACACCTCCATAGCTTGAAGTTAAAACTCTTTATTTAAAACTCTTTGTTTAAAACAACATGACAGTTTGACGTTTCTAAGACACACTCAGACATATTTTCAGAAGGAATATTAGTAAAATCTTTTCAGTAGGTTCTAGTTAAAAGAACAAGCTCTGCATAAAAGCCAAGATTTGAGAGAAAAAGGTGAAAAATAAAAATAAAGATGGTCATTTAGGGCACTTCTTTTTATTTCATTTCAACAGTTTCTTTGGGACATCAGAGCCTAAGTCAGTATACCTAAGGTTTCTGGCAATGAAAACAGTTTATAAGTGAGCATAGCTCATTGCTCGTCTATTTTTAAGAAAAGGTTTGAAGGGAACACAGCCATTAAGGCCAGGGGGTTTATCTGCCTCAGCCGCATTATCCATTTGGATTCTCTTTTCCTTCATTTATGTGAGCATGAGGGACATAGCTTTGTTTTCATGGTCATTTCAAAGATACATTTTACTTCCAGAGAAGGAGACCTGACCAATCTGGCTGAGAGAGAGGAAGCCAAATGGATAATGAGGCTGAGGGCAGATAACCCCCCTGACCTTAATGGCTGTGTTCCCTTAAAACCTTTTCTTAAAAATAGACGAGCAATGAGCTATGCTCACTTATAAACTGTTTTCATTGCCAGAATCCTTAAGTATACTGACTTAGGCTCTGAAGTCCCAAAGAAACTGTTGAAATGAAATAAAAAGAAGCGCCCTAAATCATCTTCTTCTTTCGGCTTTTTCCCGGTTAGGGGTCGCCACAGCGGATCACCTTGTCCGCACATTGAATGGCAGTGGAGTTTTACGGTGTCGAGTTGCCAGCCCGGCGCCCAACCTTCCACAGAAGGCACACTCACACGCACACCTAGGGCCAATTTAGAGTGTCCAATCCACCTGCAGCATGTCTTTGGGATGTGGGAGGAAACCGGAGCACCCGGAGGAAACCCACGCGACCACAGGGAGGACATGCAGACTCCGCACAGAAGGCACCCCAGCCGAGGATCGAACCGGAGAACCTCTTGCTGTGAGGCGGCAATGCTAACCACTGCACCACCGTGGCCGCCCAAAAAGAAGCGCCCTAAATGACCATCTTTATTTTTATTTTTCACCTTTTTCTCTCAAATCTTGGCTTTTATGCAGAGCTTGTTCTTTTATCTAGAACCTGCTGAAAAGATTTTACTACTATTCCTTCTGAAAATATGTCTGAGTCTGTCTTAGAAATGTCAAACTGTCATGTTGTTTTAAACAAAGAGTTTTAAATAAAGAGTTTTAACTTCAAGCTATGGAGGTGTGTACCAATGGACTAACTTGATTGGTTAACATTCATCATTCATGGAGGTGTTTCATTGGATGATACCAACTTTTAAACACTGAAACCAGCTTACCTACTTGGATCTGAAGAAGGCTTGAAAAAGCTGAAAGCGCTTGTCCATTGTTTACATCAGAAGGGTTCTTCAGTTTTATGTTCGTTTTTTCTATTTTTATAACATCCACATGTTTTAAAGCTGTGGAATTACAACGCCACTTGACTTTTACAACAGAAAAGTTCTATATTTCATATATTGTGGATTCAACATGGTAAAAGCCTGTTATTGAAGCTGTTGTTTTGAAGGTGTCTTTTCGCCATTTTGGCTGTTAAGCAAGTTTTGAATACTCAGATGAAATACTAATACTTGTGGAGCAATGCTCTTCCAATATTTACATTGTTTTTTGTTCTGCTGAGTGTTCTTTAGTGCAATTCACTTCTTTTTCTGGATTTGAATTTTATTTACTGCTCATACAGTACAGTGGTATACTCACAGTATACATGGAAATATGTACATGTAGCTCAGTACACACACTTTGAGACGAGTTGTGGTACATGCAACCTTTATTTACTGTTCACACAGTACAGTGGCATACTCACAGGATACATGGACATATGTCCACGTGGCTCATTGCACACACTCTGAGACAGAGCCATGGTACATGTGACATTTATTTAATGTTCATAGGGCACAGTGACACACTTAGGGGATACATGTATATTATGTACATGTGGCTCAGTGCACACACTGTAAGACAGAGCTGTGGTGCATGCAATCTTTACTTACTATTTACACAGTACAGTAGCACACTCACGGGATGCATGCACATATGTACATATGACTCAATATTTACACTTTTAGAGCTGTGGTACATGCAACGTTTATTTACTGCTCAAAGAGTACCGTGGCACACTCACAGGATACATGTACATGTGCATATGTGGCTCAGTACACACACTCTAAGATAGAGCCGTGGTACGTGCTCCCTTTATTTACTGCTCACATGGTACAGTGGTGCACACACAGGGCACATGCACATATGTACATGTAGCTCAGTACACACACTCTGAGACAGAGCCATGGTACATGCTCCCTTTATTTACTGCTCACATGGTACAATGCTGCAGTCACAGGATACATGCACATGTGTACATGTGGCTCAGTGCACACACTCTGAGACAGAGCCATGGTACATGCGACCTTTATTTAATACTCATACAGTGCAGTGGCACACTCATGGAATATATACACATATGTACATGTGGCTCAGTGCACACACTCTACACATTACATTATATTTTAGGAGAGAAAACAAATATAAAATAATAGAGGCAGAGGGTTTTCCTGGAGCTTTATGTATTATAAAGTTTTTTCAAAGATACACAGCTGGGCTGGCATTTTTGTCCTTAAAGCCTAAATATTTGGTGTTCGGTATTATCACTTTGTTTTAAATGCAATTTAGTATTCTCATTTTATCATAAATGGTATACATTATTATTTTGTTTGGTACATGCCCCAAAAGCAGCCAGAGAACACTGTGATGAATTAAAACATCCTCTTCATAGTTGGGTCAGTCATTTGACATTGACATGACTCATCAGTCAGAGCAAAAGTAGAGTGATGGTCATCCGTCCTTCAGAGTGTTGGTTATCCATCTTTCAGAGTGATAGTCATCTGTCTCTCCGCTGCAAGAATTCACATAATTTCCAGGGATCTTAGGTCTGCTCACCCCAAATAAGCATATGATCTGGTCATTGCACATATCAAAGTGAATGACCACAGATCCTCTGGCTTTGATGATACAAAGTGACACATGGCTGAGCTCTCTATAAATGTTAATGAGGCTGGAAAATAACTAATCTTGGGCAGCATCCTGCAATCCCACAGCCATTGCAAGTAATCAAGCCATCCAAGCATACCTCCTATTTCCCATTTTTTCACATGGGGTCAGGGTGTCCCTTCAACAGTGACAATCATCTTGAGGCAATGTTCATATCACTGGGTGGCTAGCCCTACCACAGTTGTTCTTCCATGCTCACACAGAGTCACACTGATGGCCATTTTAGAGTGTCCAATCAACCTACTGATATGTCTTTTCAAGGTGGGAGAAACCCAAAGCACACAGAGAAAACCCACATGAACACAGGGGGGACATGTGGACTCTACAATAAATAATACCATAACTAATATAAAAGGAAAATGATCAACTTTAGAAATAAGTTCAGTAACTGGTGTCATTTCGGGGGGGGGGGGGGTCCAATGTGTGTCAGCTTGAAGAAAGATGTTTAAAAATCCTACCTGCTTTGCTGTGGATTCTACATATTGACAAAGGTGTTTTCTGTCCCCATAGTTCCTTTTGTAGGCAAAGCCAGTCTTCTACAGCAGTCCACCTATCAGTTTGATATCAGGCCATTACATTAACCCTTATACATGGCTCATTATTAAAAGCCTAAACAGAATGTAGCCCACTCTCAAGGCCTTCCTATCTCTTTAAAACATGTGGTTCCTGTGTAGGGGTAACAGAAACCCTTGTATAATATTCAGCCTTAACCCTTCCCATGTGTGGTCTGCTGGAGGTGGTGTCTGTTTTTATTTGAAACTGTATTACCTCACATCAGATCCATCAATATAACAAGCTAGAACTCCTCCATATCCTAGTAATGACTCGCAAGTCCATCTTCCTTGTAATGGCCTATTACAGAACCCTTCCATGGCACCTGCAGCCCATAAAACCTAACCCAGCAAATTAGAACCCCTAACTATTGATATTAATGCAATAATTCCAAGAGATTTCAACTATTCTTCAATAAACTGACTAATACACAACACAAGTGACAAATATGCACAACGGTCGCTGGATGTCATCAGTGCCAGATCTGTCAACCAGTTATTATCCCGCACTAAATCCTCAAACCTACTAGATCTAGTCCTTATGACTGTGATACCATTATACATCATATCTGTATTTGCCCCTTCTTTGGGCAAATCTGACCACTGTGCCATACTATTCTCCATAAAATCCCTGCCTAAGATTCCTTGAAATCACATTGTTTTAAGAGTCTTTCCCAGCACCAGCTTCAACTTACGGACATTTAAAAGCTCCCCACTCCCATGAGGACCCCGTAGCTAAAATGATCACTTGTACCATCAATTTATTTTTCCAGCCTAAATTCCTCCAGTGAAGCTTCTGTCTTTGTCACAAATACAGGCATCCTGAATCTAGTTTTGTTTGTATAACTTGAGCACTAATCCAGGCCATCTTTTTTGGAGAAGGTTCCCCTGCACCCTCGTGGCAGGAGTGTGCACTTAGAACTTGTCTGACTGAAGACTGCTGAAACAGGGCTCAGTTTTGAGCCTTTTTACTGGTTAATTGGGTAATTTTTGTTTAAATCAGTTTTCTCGTTTTCTATTGTTATATAAAAAATGCACTTTATTCACCTGCTTTTACTGTAATTGTGTTTCTTCCTACTTTATTTTGCTTTTGCTGCTTGTTCTTAAAAGTACTTAATTGCATTTATCCTGCTGCATTTATTACTGTTTGTTAGTAGCCTGATTAAATTGTAACTGTTATTCTAAGCCTTTGGCTGAAGCACTTGGGCTTCAGACCAGTTGTTTTACATTACTCCTCAGTATGGAGAACGTCAACATCTGTGCAGTAACTGAAACCTGGTTCAAGGCTCCACAGAGCACCCCAGCACTACCAGGCTACAACTCATACCACACAATTTGGCCACAGAACATGGACCGAAACACAAAAGGGGGGGGTGTATCCATATTCATCAAGGTTACCTACACGATCATCCATATGCAACTAACATCAGGCAAATCTGCAATGCAAATTGTGGCCTGCTACAGATCTTCCTCCATGACCCAGGACCACCACTCCACCTTTCTGGAGACACTGGAAAACATGAAGGTCTTACCGAACACCCTGATATTGGGTGATTTCAATTACCCTACCATTAACTGGGAAAACTACTCAAGTACAAACTCCCAGATCCAGCGCTTCCTGGAATTTATCAACTCAACTGCCCTGGATCAGCTGGTAAACTCCCCTACCAGAGGTGAAAACAAATTGGACGTGGTCATCACCAACATGGGTGACAGGTGTTCCACACCGGAGGTCAACCTGTCACTGGTTAGATCAGAACATAAACTAATCACTCTGGATGTCCACACCACACCACCTCCTCCATCCAAGGAAACCACAGTGAAAAACTTTTCTATAGCAAACTTCACCTTACTTAAGACAGATGTGGTAAGTTTCTCAGCCCCCACGCTAAAGGATAACAGTGTCCAAGATGCAGGAACCTTTACAAATGCACTCTATGAGCGCCTACAAGGATGCATGGATCTTGCCATCCCTAGCAAAACCAAGACTCACTCCCCTAAGAGAAGGAAACCAGTCTGGTGGACCCCTGCCATAAACAAGCTGTGCAATAGAAGGAGGAAACTAGTTCAGAAAAAAAGCAAATCCCAGGAAGGAAAGACATCCCTGATCAGTATCAGTAAGAAACTAAGGTCCCTCATAAAATCCTCCAAGGCTAACTTCAAAAGAAAAATAGCCAAGGATTCGAAAGATAATCACAAAGCCTTCTTTAGCTATGTCAATAATTCTAAGTGCCAACTCGCAGATATGCTCTGAGCTAGTGAAAAATAACACAAAATACTGAACCCACTGATATTGCCAACATCCTGGCAGATGGATTCAGTGCAAACTTCAACCCCCCTCTCACCCCCAAAAGGGCTCACAACAATACCAGAAAAGTGTAGTGCCCTGGAAATCACAGATGCACAGGTGAAAACAGCCCTTTCAAAAGCCAAAAGCGCAGCATCAATGGGGCCAGATGGTGACCCAGGCTGCGTCTTGCACAAACTACAGAACAAACTTACCCCCCCCCACCTAAACACACTGTTCAACCTCAGCCTCTCCACAGGCTACGTGCCTATAGAATGGTGCACAGCAATGGTTATTCCACTCCACAATGGAGGGGCCACAACTGACCCTGGTAACTATCGCCCCATAAGCCTGACTAGCCTGGTCTTCAAGGCTATGGAGCACATCATCATGGAGCTCATTAACAAAGAAATTGAGAACCTCCAAACATTTGACCCTACCCAGTTTGGCTTTGTTAAGGGCAGATCATGCCTACTAAACCTGGTTGACTTCTTCAAGACAGTCACCAAGGCCGTAGATGAGGGGAAGGTAGTTCACACAGCCTACCTCGACCTCGCCAAGGCTTTTGACACCACTCCCCACTCGGGAATTATAAAAAAACTCATCAGCCTGAACATAAACCCCTACATCACGAGATGGGTTGCCAACTGGCTTACAGACAGAACTCACACGGTAAGAATAGTGGGCTCCAGGTCCGACTCTAAAACACTCACAAGTGGTGTCCCACAAGGCTCGGTCCTGGGACCCCTACTGTTTGGCATATACTTCTCAGAAGTACAGGCAAACACAGGAGGACTATGGCTAACCAAGTTCGCTGATGACTGCAAACTGAGAGCCATAATTGACTTTCCGGCTGACACGGACATTCTCCAAAAGGGCCTTACTGAGACGGACACCTGATGTCAAAGTCATGGTCTCAAGCTAAATGCCAAAAAATGCATAGTCATCCCGTTTGGGAAAAACAAAACACACATGAATTACCACATAGGTGGCAGCCCCCTTAATACAGAAGAGGTAATAAGTGATTTGGGGACCCAGGTAGATAGTAATCTCTCCTTTGACAATCATATTGCCAAAGTAGTTAGGAAATCCTTCTATGTAGCCCATCTAATTACTAAAGGGTTCACATCTAGAAATAAAGAGGTTATAGTGCCCCTCTACTCGTCACTCATCAGACCCATCATAGAGTACAATGCCCCATTTGGGATGTGCCTCACAAGACACTTCCAACAGCTGGAAAGACCACAAAAGTACCTCATCAAGAGGATTACTGGCCTCAAACATATGTCCTATGCAGCCCGAATGGAAAAACTCCGGCTGTACTCAGTGGCATATCACTTACTCCGAGGTGATCTCTGCCTGACTTACAAAGCCATTTCCAACTCAGAATTGATGGACCTGCTCCACCTAAAGAAATCCAAGTCACTGCGAGCCACTTGCTCTAGTGAGCTAAACCTTGCCACAAAATTAAATAGAACATGCTGGAGGGATAGATTCCTGTCACAGAGACTCCCCATGCTTTGAAACAAAATTCCTAACTACATTAGGCAGAGGCCCTCATTAACACTCTTCAAGAGAAACCTTGACGAGTGGATGGGTAACAGAAAATACACCCCTGGGATCACTTCATTGGCTCTTCTTAACAGAGGCTCAGTTAATTAATCAATGGGGCGTCGAAAGCTGACACACTCTGGCTAGGCTTATAAATGCCCTCAGGTAGATAGCCTAGTACCTACCTATGAACCTATTAAGAAGGTTTGTGGTCTGCACTGTTGTGGCAGGACAGGTAGCTTGCATCCTTCTAAGCTGGGAGTTGCTGATTGAAGGCTTAGTGTCTGTTATTCTAAAAATGTATTAGTTCTGGTTTAAGCACTTGGGCTTCTGGCCAATTATTTTACATTAAGAAGGTGTGGTCTGCACTCTTGTGAGAGGAGAGGGTAGATTCTGTCCTTCTGAGCTGGGAGTTTCTGGTTAAAGGTTTATTGTGCCTGCTTATTTGAACTGTTTCTTTCTGAAATTGGTACACCTTGTTTTGTGTAGCATAGACTAAATTCAGACCTGCTGAATCTAGCTTTGTTTGTATACCTTGAGCACTAATCCAAACCATCTTTTTTTGGAGAAGGTTCCCCTGCACCCTAGTGGCAGGAGTGTGCAGTTAGAACTTGTCTGATCGAAGACTGCTGGAATGGTGCTCGGGTTTTAGCTTTTTATTGGCTAATTTGTTTAAATCAGTTTGCTCATTTGCTACTGTTATATTAAAAAAATACACTTTATGAATCACCGCTTAGCTAGGGTTAAACTATTCCTGGCACCATAAAGTCTGCTCTTCAAATTTTCCCTTAGAACTAGCCAGTTTTTTTTTTGTTTTAACACTCAAATCTGTTTCTTTGAGCTCAGCACTTGTTCAGAACTCGTTGTATGCACTAAATAAGCTACAAATTACTTCAGCACTCAACTTTCCTCACTTGCCTAGAGGAAAACAGTTTTAGTACTTAATAAATAAGCACCCATCCAGGCATTTCTAAGGGTCAGCTCCCGGTGTTTTCTCCTGTCTATCTGATGAATCTGGGCATCTTGGGGCAATGCAGCAATTGCCTCATGTACATAGACAACCCTCTCCTCCTACCACCCAGCACTACAACCTATGAGAGATGCACTTGTATAGCCAAACTGGAAGCAAAGCTCTCTTCACCCAAGACTGGACTTAGACAGTCAAGAGGAGAAGGTAAACACTTGCACAGCACCACACTCATCACATAGTCCCTCAAAACCTACACCACCAAAACACACACATAGAAACACAAAACACACACCTACATTTGTGGAGGTTCTCAATAAAAATCTGCTCAAGCAACAGAGACCTCTAAAGCAGAAATGCAAGCAACCCCCACCCCCCCAACACAACCCAAATGACACATAGCCCACAAACTCAGTGTGCCACTCAACCACAGCCCATAAGGCATAACAATGTACCCAACACTCTAGTCACAGGTGACTCTATAGTCAGGCACACTGATGTTCCACTCACCAGGCTAAACAAGGAGAAAGTTACTGTCAGCTGTCTGTTGGGGTGCCAGGATCTGCCACATAATGCATGCACTCAGGTCACTCCACAAGTACAAATATGACTCTGTCATTGTCCATGTTGGTATGAATGACCTGATACGTACCTCCCTGGATTACATGAAAAGACCCATGGAGGAGCTCTCCAATCTTGTAGCCCAGGCAGGTATGACTCTAGCCCTGATAGCATCCTTGCCATCACCCAGAATGATACCACGGTACAAGGACAAAATGATTGACTTCAACAATTGGCTAAGCTTCTGGTGTCATTCTAAGGGGATCCACTATCTGTCGGCCTGAGTTGACATGATCGACAGACCACGATGCTTTGCCAGAGATGGCCTGCACCTGTCGCCCTTGGGTTTCCGGATACTGGCTATGGCTCTTGCCACCCCTATAGTGCCTTTTTTAGGCAAGGTTCAAATGACAAATTCACCGTCATAACAGGTACAAGCAAGCAAAATCTGAAGGTAATGCTACTCAATGCTAGAAGTCTAAACCTCAAAATGCATTCACTCAAGGCACTCCTTAAAATTGAAAACATCAACATCTGTGCAGTGACAGAGACCTGGTTCAAGGCTCCAGAGAGCACCCCTGCATTACCAGGCTATAATTCATACCACACCTTTCGGCCACCTAATCTCAACTGAAACATTAAAGGTGGAGGCGTGTCCATATTCATTAAGGATATCCACACCTCCAGGCTAGTAGCTCAGCATAATGCATGAGATTATCTAAGTGCAACTAACTCTGGGCAAGACCGCAATCCAAATTGTAACTTGCTAAAGATCCCCGACTATGCCCCAGGATTCCCACTCCTCATTTCTTGACACACTGGAAAATATTAGGGTACAACCCAAAACCTTAATAATGGGCGATTTCAACTACCCCACCATTATGGGAAACTACTCATGTACCAACTCTTTTGCTCAACATTTTCTGGAATTCATAAATTCCAACACCTTGGATCAACTTATCCACACCCCCACCAGGGGCAGCAATATCCTAGACCTGGTCATTACCAACATGGGTGACGAGTGTTCCATACTAGAGGTCAATTTCTCATTGGTCACATCTGATCACAAGCTAATCACCCTAGACATCCACATCCCGCCCTTACCCCCCCCCCCCCATTAGAAAAACCACCGTAAAAAAATTCTGCAAAGCCAACTTCACGCTTCTTAAGACAGAGGTGGCAAACTTTACGACACCCATGCAGACAGACAATAGAGGTACAGTTGCTGAATCCTACACAAATGCACTTTGTAAGCACTTACAGGAGTGCATGGATCATGCTATCCCTAACAGAACCAAGATGCTATCCTCCAAAAAAAGGAAGCCAGTCTGGTGGTCCCCTGCCATAAACAAGCTCTACAACAGAAGAAACTGTTACAAAAAAAGAGTAAAATCCCATGATTAGAGGAACTCCCTGGTCAGCCTCAGTAAGAAGCTGAGATCCCTCATAAAATCCTCCAAAGCTAGTTATGAAAACAAAATCACCACTGATTCTAAGGACAACTACAAAGCATTCTATAGCTATGTCAAGAATCTCAATGGCAACACTCAGATCTGCTGTGAGGTACAGCACAATGGCACTAAATATACAGAACCAACTAATATTGCCCAACATCCTGGCAGATAGGTTCAGTGCTAACTTTACTCCCCTCTCACCCCCTAAAGGGCCCATCTCTATACTGGAAGAATGCAAATTTCCTGTAATCACAGCTGCACAGGTAAAAACCATACTCTCTAAAGCCAAGAACACAGCATCCATGGGACCTGACAACATCCCAGGCTGCATTCTACATGAACTGCAGAAAGAATTGGCACCCCACCTAAGTACCATGTTCAATCATAGCCTCACCTCAGGCTTTGTGCCCACTGAATGGTGCACAGCGACGGTTATCCAACTCCACAAAGGGGGAGCCACCACAGACTCTGGGAACTACTGCCTTATTAGCCTAATGAGTCTGGTCTGCAAGGCCATGGAACATATCATCATGGAACTTATAAACAAAGACACTGGTAATCTCCAAACTCTGGACCCCACCCAGTTCGGATTTGTAAAAGGCACATGATGTCTCCTAAACCTGATAGACTTCTTTGAAGCAGTCACTAAAACCGTAGACGAGGGTAAGGTGGTTCACACAGCCTATCTAGATCTTGCCAAGGCTTTTGACACCATCCCTCACTCTGGAATTATAAATAAACTTACTAAAATAGGTATAAAGCCCTATGTCACAAGATGGGTTGCCAACTGGCTCACTGACAGAACCCACACTGCAAAAGTAGCAGACTCCAAATCCAACTTCAGACCAATGACAAGTGGCGTAACACAGGGTTCAGTCCTGGGTTCTCTCCTGTTTGGTATCTACTTTTCTGAAGTACAGGCTAACACAGGAGGACTTTAGCTAATGAAGTTCACAGATGACTGCAAACTAGGAGCCATAATCGAAACTCTTAACGATGTGGATATCCTACAAAAGGGCCCCACTGAGACAGATGCCTGGTGTCAAAGCCATGGCCTCAAGCTCAATGCCACAAAATGCATTGTCATCCCCTTTGGTAAAAACTCTGTACACATGAGCTACCACATAGGTAGTAGTCTACCTAACAACAAAAGTGTGATAAGAGACCTTGGGACACAGGTGGATAATAGTCTCTCCTTTGATAATCACATTGCCACAGAAGTCAGGAAATCCTTCTATGTGGCACACCTCACCAGAAAAGGCTTCTCATCAAATAAAAAAGAGGTAATTGTTCCCCTCTACTTGTCACTCATTAGACCCATTATAGAGTACAATGCCCCTTTTGATATGTACCTCAAAAGACATCTACAACAACTGGAAAGGCTGCAGAAATACCTCACAAAGAGGATTACTGGCCTCAAACAGATGTCCTATGCAGACAGTCTCAAAAAACTCTGGCTTTACTCTGTCGCATATCGCCTTCTCAGAGGAGATCTCTGCCTAACATACAAAGCTATGTCAAACCCAGAACTGTTAGACATGCTCCACTTAAAGAAATCCCAGTCCCTCTGTGCTACATGCTCTAGGGACCTAAACCTTGTCACCACAATAAACAGAACATGCTGGAGGGATAGATTCCTGTCCCAGAGACTTCCCATACTCTGGAACAAACTACCTAAATATATATATATATATATATATATATATATATATATATATATATCTAAATATATATATATATATATATATATATATATATATATATATATCAAACAAAGCTCCTCATTAGCACTCTTCAAGAAAAATCTCGATGATTGGATGGGAAATAGGAAATTCATCCTGGGGATCACCTCTGTAGCTCTGCTCAACAGGGGCACAGGAAAATAATTTTCTTGGGTGGCGAAAACCAGGGTATTTTTTTGGCTAGGCTTATATAGGCCCTAGGGCCAATAGCCTAGTACCTACCTATGAACATACCTCTGAACGTATACAATGCAGAATACAGACACAAACCCCTTTGGTGGAACCACTGTATCAATAAAATCTAAAGCAGAAAAAGAGAAATCCTAACACTAACAAAAGTGACCTCAAGAGGGTAAGTATAGAACTGAAGAAAAATGTCAACACCTGCAAAGCTAATTATGATTTAAATATTACTACCATATGTAAAGATAACAGTTAAGCCTTCCTCAGCCGTGTCAAAAACTTGTGAAATCACACACAGCACTACACCACGTAAATATGAAACAGCATCTCCTACTCTGACACAGAGGGTATTAGAAACATGCTCGTCAACAAATTTAGCTCAAACTTGTCTCCTATGCCTGCTATATGTTACCCCTCAGAACATCCAGTCAGCACCTCATCCTATACTTACCTCAGAACCAGTACTAAAAGCCCTCTCCACAACCAAAAACACTTGCTGTATGGGTCCAGACAAGATAGCAGGCTGTTTCTTTTTTACTACAAAACATTGTCTCACAGGCTCCACTGTATACCTATCCAGCCTCAGCCCTTCAACTGGTTATATACCTGAATCTTGGAAAACAGCTGCTGTGGTCCCTCAAGGGCAGCCCAAACTCTGACCCTGGAGTCTATAGACCAATTAGCCTTTCTAGCCATCTCTATAAGTTAACATTATGTGTCATGAAACTCATAAGTAAAAATGTTGTCAGTTTAAAAGGTTGGTAATTTACAATCCCTTGACCCAAACCAAGTACAGGCCTGGCCCTGTCAAAACCTGTGGCTACCTGCAGAGATAGATAAATTACAAGCACATAGCTAAATAAGTAAATAAAGCAAGAAATGTTTATAATATAACCTGGCCAAATAAAATGGGGCAATTACAAACAGTGAGAATGTGTTTCAGAAGTAACGGAGATGGAAAATAGATACATAAAGTGGACTACAAGTATGGTACAGGTGAAATTAAGCCTTGTGTATTCGATGAGATTATAAGCAAGAGAGAAAGAGGACATTAGTCATTTTTGTAGTAAATGTGGTAGAAAAATAATTATATTAAGTTGTCTAAAAGAAAAGGCAAGCATCTTCAAAAAAAATTGCATGTTGCTGAACAGAAGTATTTTCTTATATTATTATAGTGAAAATTGGTTGATTTAGTGATGCCTGAAAAGGGATCAGGAATAACAACATATGCTAGTAATGCCCGAAAAGAGATAGGGAATAATGACATATGCTAGTAATGCCTGAAAAGGGATCAGGAATAACAACATATGCTAGTAATGCCCGAAAAGGGATCGGGAATAATGAGATATGCTAGTGCTGCCTGATAAGGGATCAGGAATAATGAGATATGCTAGTAATGCCTGAAAAGGGATCTGGAATAATGAGATACACTAGTAATGCCTGATAAGGGATCAGGAATAATGACATATGCTAGTAATGCCTGAAAAGGGATCAGGAATAATGACATATGCTAGCAATGCCTGAAAAGGGATCAGGAATAATGAGATATGCTAGTAATGCCCGAAAAGAGATCGGGAATAATGAGATATGAGAAAAAAAAAAAAATCTCTTGTTTTCCCACCTTACTGAACTAGAGTAGTCCAGTTTCAGAGTTGCTGATCCCTGGGCTTTGTTTTTAGTTCCTGTTACTGATCCATTGCCTTATTAGGAAGGAGGGAAGTTTCTTTGCTTACCAGTGGGAGTGGGAAGCACTGAGCAGCCTTTTTGTCCGAATTGGTGAAGTTTCAGCCAGAAACTAGTAGTCCATTGGTCGTTTTGGGCCAATTCCTAGCTCCTTTCAGCCCCCTGCTATAAAACACGCTAAACACGCGTTTTCCAGCTTGTACCAACTCAGCACAGATCCTCGTGGTGGCCTGCAGAGTGATCCAAGCAGCAGAGAGCTAAAAGAGTGACTTTCTACCAGATATAAGTATTTTTGTGGCTTTCCCACTGTTATTAAGCTAACGACTGCATTTCGCCTGTTTTACTGCTACTTTAAGTGATTTCTGCATTTTACACTGTTTATTGCACTTTAAGTTACTAATTGTTGCAAATTGTTTCTGTAGGCTACACACTAAAGTGCGCTAGCCGATTTACAGCATTTATAGCATTTACTGTCTGTTTTTCCTTATCTCTGTAATAAAACAAAAAATCTCTTGTTTTCCGCCTTACTGAACTAGAGTAGTCCAGTTTCAGAGTTGCTGATCCCTGGGCTTTGTTTATAGTTCCTGTTACTGATCCATTGCCTTATTAGGGAGGAGGGAAGTTTCTTTGCTTACCAGTGGGAGTGGGAGGCCCTGAGCGGCCTTTCTGTCCGATTTGGTGAAGTTTCAGCCAGAAACTAGTAGTCCATTGGTCGTTTTGGGCCAATTCCTAGCTCCCTTCAGCCCCTGCTATAAAACACGCTAAGCAGCGTTAGCTGATTTAGCAGAGTTGCCACTGTTGCACACAAGAGCAGCGGCGGTTAAACAAGGTTAACTATTCGGCCATCTAAATTCCACTCTTCAAATTTTCCCTTAGAACTACCTTCCTCGAGCTGTACTGCTGATCTAACCAGCATATCCTATAACTGAAAAGTTCATCTCTACTTGATTCCCAAGTAGACTATTCTCTATCTGTAAAGCCTAGCACTTACTCCTACAGTACTTGCACCTTGATAAAGCACTCTTATTATAGATAGTACCCCACCAGCCTAAAACCCACTTCCCCCGGAGTCCTTTGAAAGTCTCTTTATCTACTACTACTAGTATGTCGAGGGATCAGTTGCTAGTGTCCTCTCCAGCTCAACTGGTGAACCTGGGAATATTGAGGCAATGTTACAATTGCCTCATGTACACAGACAATCCTCTCCTCCTCCCACAAAACACAAATACATGCGAGAGATGCAACTATACGGCCAAACTGGAGACTGAGCTCTCTCAACATAGGACTGGCAAGACCAGACAGGAGGAGAAGGTAACCACACACAATACATACCCAGTCACACATGGTACCATCACAACTTCAAATCATACACATACTCACACAAAGACATACTCGGAGGCTCTGATCAAAAATTTACCAAAACAGCAGAGGCCACCAAAGCAGACACCCAAACAACTACCACCTCATGACCCAACACATGCAACACATAGACCACACAGTCAGAGTGTCAAACAGTCACAGCCCTTAAGGCCAAACAAAATGCCAGACACACTTGTCATTGGTGATTCCATAGTCAGACACACTGGCGTCCCGCTCACCAGACTGAGTAAGGAGAAGGTCACAGTAAGCTGCCTGTCGGGCGCTAGAATCCGCCACATAACGCAAGCACTCAGGTCTCTCAACAGCAGGTACAAGCACGACTCAGTCATTGTCCACGCTGGTGTCAACGACCTGAGACGTACCTCCTTGGACTACATGAAAAGGGACATCGAGGAGCTCTCTGATTATGTAGCCCAGGCAGGTATGACCCTGACCTTGAGCAGTGTCCTACCTTCACCTAGAATGATGCCACAATACAGTGATAAGATGATCAGCTTTAATAATTGGCTTAAATTCTGGTGTCATTCAAAGGGGATCCAATGTCTGTCTGCCTGGGATGACATGCTGGACAAGCCACGCTGCTTCACAAGGGACGGCTTGCACCTGTCACCCTGGGCTTCGGATATTGGCAAAGGCTCTTGCCACCCCATAGTGCCTTTTTAGGCAAGGCTCAAATTCTAAACCTACCACCCTAGAACACCAAAAGGAAAAAACTAAGGGTAATGCTGCTCAATGCCAGAAGTCTCAATCTCAAGATGCATGCACTCGAGGCCCTTCTCAATATGGAGAACATCGATGTCTGTGCTGTGACAGAAACCTGGTTCAAGGCTCCTGAGAGCACCCCAGCACTAACAGGTTTCACCTCATATCATGCGTTCCGGCCCCAAAATCCGGACAACACCAAGAAAGGAGGGGGGGTGTCCATATTCATAAAGGACACCCACACCTCAAGGTTGGTGGCAACGCACGATGCATCGGAGACCATCCAGGTGCAATTAACCATAGGCAAGACTGCTCTGCAATTTGTAGCATGTTACAGGCCACCCTCTCAAACTCAGGAACCTCACATGGCCTTCCTGAAAACATTGGAGGGGATAAATGTATCTCCAAACACCATCATACTAGGTGACTTCAACTACCCTAATATAGACTGGGAACACTACTCATGCCCGAACACTCTAACCCAAAGATTCCTGGAGTTCATAAACTCAAATGCCATGGAACAACTAGTCACCATCCCCACAAGAGGAGAAAACATACTTGATCTCATCATCACGAACATGGGATCAAAATGTTCAACACCGGAAGTATACCCCTCACTGGTGAGATGAGATCATAAACTAATCTTGCTGGAGGTCCTCATCCTGCCCCCACCTGAAACAAAAAAGACCACAGTGAAAAACTTCTCAAAAGCCGATTTCACACTTCTAAAAACTAGTGTGGTCTCCTTTAAGGCCCCTGAGCCAGTGGTAAACATTACTCAAACCGCTGAATCACTTACAAATGCCTTCTACCTGCACCTACAGGACTGCATGGATCAGGCAATCCCAAACAAAACTAAGACTCTCTGTACCAAAGGCAAGCATCCAGTCTGGTGGACCCCAGCCATAAACAAGCTCTACAACAAAAGGAGGAAGCTACTACAAGATAGAGCAAAATCCTTGAAAGGTAAGACACCTTTGATCATTATAAGTAAAAAACTAAGAGCTCTCATAAAATCATCCAAGGCAAATTTTGAGAGAAAAATCACCAAGGACTCTAAAGACAATCATAAGGCCTTCTTTAGCTATGTTAGAAACCTAGGAGGAAACTCCCAGATATGCTCAGAATTAGTTCAAAATGATGTGCAAATTACTGAACCTACACACATTGCTAACATACTGGCTGACAGGTTCAGTGCAAACTTCTCCCCGCGCTCGCCCCCAAAAGGAGAGATATCTATTCCAGAGGATTGTAGCCCCCGAAACATCTCCAACGCCCAGGTGAGAACTGCCCTCACTAAGGCAAAAACACAGCATCCATGGGACGGATGGTGTCCCCGGCTGTGTGCTTCATGAACTCAACGAGGAATTAAACCCACAATTAGGACAGCTGTTTAATCTTAGCCTCACCTCAGGATATGTACCCAAGGAGTGGCGCACGGCGACTGTGGTCCCACTTCATAAGGGCGGTGCCTCCACAGACCCTGGAAATTACCGCCCCATTAGCTTGACAAGCCTTATCTGCAAAGCCATGGAGAGGATCATAATGGAACTCATAAATAAAGACATAGGGAACTTGCAGACTTTGGATCCAACCCAGTTTGGCTTTGTCAAAGGCAGATCCTGCCTCTTAAACTTGGTTGACTTTTTCGAGACAGTCACCAAGGCCATTGATGAGGAAGAGGCAGTCCATACAGCCTACCTCGACCTGGCAAAGGCCTTCGACACAATACCCCACTCAGGTATCATCGAAAAACTCATCAGCTTGAATGTAAACCCATACATCACAAGATGGGTTGCAAACTGGCTAAGTGACAGAACCCACAGGGTCAGAGTTGCTGGAGCCATGTCAGACTCAAAGCCTGTCACAAGTGGTGTCCCACAGGGCTCAGTCCTGGGTCTACTCTTGTTCGGCATCTACTTTTCTGAAGTACAAGCAAACACAGGAGGGTTATGGCTGACAAAGTTTGCAGATGACTGCAAACTGGGCATCATAGTCGAAAACACATCTGACACAGATATCCTCCAGAAGGGCCTCACAGAAATGGATAACTGGTGCCAGAGCCATGGCCTGAAGTTAAACGCCAAAAAATGCATAGTCATACCCTTCGGGAAAAACAAGGTTACCCCTAGCTACCATATAGGTGGCAATCCACTGAGCACAGAAAAAGTCATCAGGGATCTGGGGACCCAAGTTGACAGTAGCCTTTCGTTTGACACTCATGTTGCTAAAGTAGTTAGGAAAACCTTCTATATCGCCCACCTGATCATGAAGGGATTCACATCTAGATCAAGGGAGGTCATCGTCCCCCTGTACTCATCACTCATTAGACCTATGATTGAGTACAATGCCCGTTCGAATGTATCTGACCAGACACCTGCTGCAGCTTGAAAGGCCCCAAAAGTTCCTCACCAAAAGGATAAAGGGTCTCAAAAATATGTCTTATGCTGCCCGACTGAAAGAACTCCAGCTCTATTCAGTCTCATACCGCTTGCTCAGAGGTGACCTGTGCCTGACATATAAGGCCATGTCAGACCCAGATTTGATGAATATGCTTCACCTCAAAAAATCTAGATCCCTCAGAACCACAAGGGCGGGAGACTTAAACCTTGACACGGTTATAAATAGAACATGCTGGAGGGACAGATTCATCACCCAAAGACTCCCTATGCTGTGGAACAAAATCCCGGTACATGTGAGGCAGAGCACCTCGCTGGCCTTGTTCAAGAGGAATCTTGACCAATGGATGGGAGATCGCAGATATACCCCAGGGATTACTTCAGTGTCACTGCTTGACAGAGGCACAGAAAAATGATAGGCATAGTTTTTATTCAAACTAAAGGGGTGGCGAAAGCCACATAACTATGGGCTAGGCTTATAAATGCCCTTGGGCAGATAGCCTAGTATGAACCTATGAACCTATGAACCTATGAACCTATATACTAGTAATGCTTGAAAAGGGATCAGGAATAATGACATATGCTAGTAATGCCTGAAAAGGGATCAGGATTAATGACATATGCTAGTAATGCCCGAAAAGGGATCGGGAATAATGACATATGCTAGTAATGCCCGAAAAGGGATCGGGAATAATGACATATGCTAGTAATGCCCGAAAAGGGATCAGGAATAATGACATATGCTAGTAATGCCTGAAAAGGGATCAGGAATAATGACATATGCTAGTAATGCCCGAAAAGGGATCGGGAATAATGAGATATACTAGTAATGCCCGAAAAGGGATCGGGAATAATGACATATGCTAGTAATGCCCGATAAGGGATCAGGAATAATGACATATGCTAGTAATGCCTGAAAAGGGATCAGGAATAATAACATATGCTAGTAATGCCTGATAAGGGATCATGAATAATAACATATGCTAGTAATGCCTGATAAGGGATCAGGAATAATGACATATGTTAGTAATGCCTGATAAGGGATCAGGATTAATGACATATGCTAGTAATGCCTGATAAGGGATCAGGAATAATGACATATGCTAGTAATGCCCGAAAAGGGATTGGGAATAACGACATATGCTAGTAATGCCCGATAAGGGATCAGGAATAATGACATATGCTAGTAATGCCTGATAAGGGATCAGGAATAATGACATATGCTAGTAATGCCTGATAAGGGATCATGAATAATAACATATGCTAGTAATGCCTGATAAGGGATCATGAATAATAACATATGCTAGTAATGCCTGATAAGGGATCATGAATAATAACATATGCTAGTAATGCCTGAAAATGTATCAGGAATAATGACATATGCTAGTAATGCTTGAAAAGGGATCAGGAATAATGACATATGCTAGTAATGCCTGATAAGGGATCAGGAATAATGACATATGCTAGTAATGCCCGAAAAGGGATTGGGAATAACGACATATGCTAGTAATGCCTGAAAATGTATCAGGAATAATGACATATGCTAGTAATGCCTGAAAATGTATCAGGAATAATGACATATGCTAGTAATGCCTGATAAGGGATCAGGAATAATGACATATGCTAGTAATGCCTGATAAGGGATCAGGAATAATGACATATGCTAGTATTGCCTGATAAGGGATCAGGAATAATGACATATGCTAGTAATGCCTGATAAGGGATCAGGAATAATGACATATGCTAGTAATGCCCGAAAAGGGATTGGGAATAACGACATATGCTAGTAATGCCTGAAAATATATCAGGAATAATGACATATGCTAGTAATGCCTGATAAGGGATCATGAATAATAACATATGCTAGTAATGCCTGATAAGGGATCAGGAATAATAACATATGCTAGTAATGCCTGATAAGGGATCATGAATAATAACATATGCTAGTAATGCCTGATAAGGGATCAGGAATAATGACATATGCTAGTAATGCCTGATAAGGGATCAGGAATAATGACATATGCTAGTAATGCCCGAAAAGGGATTGGGAATAATGACATATGCTAGTAATGCCTGAAAATGTATCAGGAATAATGACATATGCTAGTAATGCTTGAAAAGGGATCAGGAATAATGACATATGCTAGTAATGCCTGATAAGGGATCAGGAATAATGACATATGCTAGTAATGCCCGAAAAGGGATTGGGAATAACGACATATGCTAGTAATGCCTGAAAATGTATCAGGAATAATGACATATGCTAGTAATGCCTGAAAATGTATCAGGAATAATGACATATGCTAGTAATGCCTGATAAGGGATCAGGAATAATGACATATGCTAGTAATGCCTGAAAAGGGATTGGGAATAATGACATATGCTAGTAATGCCTGAAAATGTATCAGGAATAATGACATATGCTAGTAATGCCTGATAAGGGATCATGAATAATAACATATGCTAGTAATGCCTGATAAGGGATCATGAATAATAACATATGCTAGTAATGCTTGAAAAGGGATCAGGAATAATGAGATACACTAGTAATGCCTGAAAAAAGGATCAGGAATAATGAGATACACTAGTAATGCCTGATAAGGGATCAGGAATAATGAGATATGCTAGTAATGCCTGAAAAGGGATCAGGAATAATGACATATGCTAGTAATGCCTGAAAATGTATCAGGAATAATGACATATGCTAGTAATGCCTGATAAGGGATCAGGAATAATGACATATGCTAGTAATGCCTGATAAGGGATCATGAATAATAACATATGCTAGTAATGCCTGATAAGGGATCATGAATAATAACATATGCTAGTAATGCTTGAAAAGGGATCAGGAATAATGAGATACACTAGTAATGCCTGAAAAAAGGATCAGGAATAATGGGTTCCTATCAGCTGACCAAAGACGCAGGTTAGCGAATGCGACTTGGTCGAGCTGTAAATGCCGAAATGGCAAAATATCAAGGCAGCATGTAAATGAATTCTTTCCCTGGGAAAGAATTTGCTTGGCCACTTCGGTAGTTTGCCAGTTTCGGCACTGTAGTGCAGTCTCGGAGTTGGTATATTTAAGTAAGGGGGTGTGGGGGGTGAAGTCCCCCTACTTAATATCATGTATTAAAGTGTTTTTTTTTTTTTTTGTTGGAACAGTGTTTTTTTTCCTTGGAAAAAAATCGCTGTTCTGACAGTTCGGTTTTCTAAGCTTTCGCTTACATGGGGTCGATTAATCACCATTCGCTAACCTAAGCATTCAGTGATCTAATATAGACCTGGGATAATGACATATGCATACAAATAAGATTCTTGGCAAGAAAGGATGACAATTAATTAACAAAATGTTGGATTTAAATTTGATACTGGTATAGAGTATATTTTATCTAAAGATATCTTTGATGTATAACACTCAAATACCCAGACTTTTATTATTGTCATCATATTTAGGGTACAAAGTGAAGTAATTGGGTCAAAAATGGTTACATATAAACACAAATGTAAGAACTAATTGATCCAAGGGGATGGAAGTTGGGTCTAACATTATTGTTTGTCCAGCCTACGGGAAGTTTGGAATGGTAAAAAACTGCACTATGCAAGCAAAACGGAATGTTTTCCTGTGTTTGTTCAGGAAAAGCCACATAGTTAAACAGACATTTTGGATTCCATACAAAACCATAACAATTACATCATTTAGTGCTATGCAGACTTATTTACAAGCTTAGTTAATTTGTCAGAGGAATATCATACACTGATAAATCGTGATGTTGTAACAGTGATACATATTGCAACGAAAATTACAGAAGCTGTCAAGAGTTGAGGTGAGCAGGAAATGGAGTGAGTGGGATGTTTATGTATTATTAAGAAATAATTAGAGACAAAAGGATGAGGGTCAAGATAGTTAAAGTCATAAAGCAAGACATTCGTTCCTTTTGTATTGATCTGCAAAATCTAAGTAAAGTGATTAAAACTGAACACTGCTCACTGCATATGTTTGAAGAACTGGTGACTACAGTGCCAGATGCTAAGGTACTTTCAGGATGTTGGTAATGGAAACTCCACCTGAATAGTATAATCTCTGACAGTCTAAATATTTGATCATAAAACCAGTGAATTACCAGAGTAAAGTACATACAGTTTAAAAGTCAAGGCATATAAACTGCCAATTTGAGTAGGAAAAGCTCATTACACATCAACAGTGCTTTCTAATGGTGGGGTTCAGTTAAACTGAGCATGGTCCAAGCACGTAAATTTGAGTATCTTCTAACATCTGCAACATACTATAGGAATAATCAATAACATCCACCAAAACCATACCCCCACCTTTGTCTGGTTTCATAATTTGAAACTCTGCATTATGCACCAGCTCATGTAAAACCTCCCTTTCCTCTTTGGTTAAATTATATTTTCTATAATATTTCTTTTTATAATAGTTTGGGAATGGGTGCACAACATTTGATGGCTGCTCAGCAAGGAATTAAGGGAGTAAGTCAATCAAACTACTGTATTTCTAATTTGGATGATGCTGGAATCTTAACAGCTTTTGCTCAATTGAGCTCTGAAGTACAGAGCCTGAAAGCAGACCTTTCCTGATTGGTGGAGGTCCTTTCGCAAACAGATGTCACAAGATTAGAAGAATATGTTGCAGATGTTGCAAGATACTCAAATTTACGTTTCAGTCTCCAAAAATGAGATCAATATCCCATAGAAGGAAAATAGATCTTTTGTAGAAAACCTTTTGTTAGGGGATAGGATTACCCCTAAAATATATGAGTTTTTGAAAATTGAAAACCCTAGGATACTATCTTTTTTTGGTACCCCAAAGATTCATAAAAGTACCACCAACCCTCCGTATAGATCTATAGTAGTGGGTGAAGGTTCAAAGGCACACTTAATAGCAATCTTTTTGGACCGTTCTTTAGAGTGTACAACTGGAAAGTTTCCACATCTAGTGAAAGCCTTACCCCAGAGTTGGCCACTGAGAACATTTGGTTTTTAACCATAGATGTTACTGACTTGTTCTCATGTATACCTAAAGAAGAAGGATTGGAATTTTTTCTGGATGCTTTAAATAGTATGGAATTTTTGGAAGGAAAATACATGAACTTTTTGTGGACCTTATGAGGGTGGTCTTAGAAAATAACTGTACATTTTGAAGGGGAAACCTTCAAGCAGGTCAGGGGAGTTGCAATGGGGGCAGATTGTGCTCCCTTATATGCAAATTTATTTCTTTTACACTGGGAAGTAAAATATGTATTTGGATCAAAATTTTGGAAATACATTAAACTATATTGGAGGTTTTTGGATGACATTTTTGTCATCTGGAAAGGACCAGAAAGTTCCTTTTGGGACATTTGTTGAGTATGTGAATGCAACTACCAAGTTTTTAAAGTTTACATACAACTACAACAGTATAGAAATTGATTATTTGGATGTAAGGGTTGATATCATTTAGGGGAAACTAAACTCTAGGATGTACAGGAAGCCTACATTTAGTAATTCTTATTTGCCATATTCCAGTGCACACCCTTTCAAACAGAAAAAAGTATAGTGAAAGGTCAGATGGTTAGAGCAGGATGACCTCCTAGACTGATTATTTTTTGGAAGAGGTGAAATATATATCTAATTTATTTATAGGGAGAGGATATCCAGAAAGTTTAGCAGCTGAAGTTGCACAGGAGGTCAGTACAGTTTGGGGGACAAACTTTATCCCACTTTTAGGAAATAAACCAATGGTAACAGCTACTAGGCAGTCAGAGTCAAACCAGGACTTTAAGAGAGCATTAGTGTTAGACTACAACTATGCTGCTAATTAGGTGAAGGATATAGTTACAAACAACTGGAAGATGTTAAGGTTTAACCCTGAAATGGTTGGAAAATTAGGAATGAGCCCTAAATTTGTTTTTAAAACAGGAAAAAAATCTTAAACAAATATTTGAGAGAGGTTGTAGGGTAGTGGAAACTAGATATAACACTATAACTAAAAATGTGGTAGATGTGCCTATTGCAAATATATTTATGAGAAAGAGAATATTATTTTAGGTAATATTATTCAGAGTAAGATTTACTTTAAAAAGGGTAAGTGTAATAGTAGAGAGATTGTCTATTTAGCTATGTGTAGGGATTGTCCATGTTTCTACAATGGAAAGACTGAGAGATCTTTAGGTAAACATATTTACGAACACACGTACAGTATTAGGATGACAAATTCCAACAGTGCCTTGTTCAAACATTCCTTAACACAACCCACACATATAGTATTCTTAGTTGGTATTTTAGAACAGGTTAATATGGACTCCGGCGGAGGGGGGGGTGATTGGGCAAATTAGCTTTGTCATCGGGAAACATGTTGGCAGTATAAATTAAATGCTTTCACTAGCCCAGGGTTAAACAACCATGTCTCTGGTAAACATATTTTAAAGTGTCGAACTTCAAAGCTATGAATACCTATTTATTGGCTCTATTCCACCTCGTTTTTCCTCTGCTATATTCATGTTTTTGCTTCTATGGGTTAATTATTATAAGTACAATTATAATTTTAATATGACAATACTTAGAATGAATTGTTTATTTTTTTTAAATCTGTGTGTACATATATAAATATATACAACATATTGTGTATTATTATTAAGACATATGATTACAGCATCGTTAAGGCACTGAATACTATTTATACAAGGGTGCATGGGGTATACTGGTTAACCATGTTACAAGACAAGGCACTATGTTCATTACTATCAAATAGCTTGAAAAGTAATGTGTATATACTTTTTTACATTCATATAGCTATTTTCCATATTTTTATATATGGTTTTAGAGCATTACATTTTGTAATATTATTAATGGATGTTCTGTTTATTACTCCTTTAAATGATATGTATTTTGGATTGGGGGGGCATATGTTTCTTTTAAACATTTTGGTGCCTTTTTAAGGAGAGAGAGTATCATAGCTTCTTAGGTGTGTACTAGTCTATTGGCCCTAGAGCCTATGTAAGCCTATCCCAAAAAGATTCCCCTGGCATCTTGCTGCCCGACATTAGTTCCCAGTGCCCCTCAAGGTGAAGTGATCCCGGGGTGAATTTTCTATTGCTCATCCACTTCTCAAGATTTCTCTTGAAGAGGGCTAGTGAGGTGCACTGCTTGATGTCAATGGAAAGTCTGTTCCAGAGCATGAGTAGTCTCTGGATTAGGAACCTATCCCTCCAGCATGTTCTGTTTATTGTGGTAATGAGGTTGAGGTCCCTGGAGCATGTGGCACAGACGGATTGGGATTTCTTCAGATGCAGCATATCCAACAGCTCTGGGTCAGATATGGTTTTGTACATCAAGCAGAGATCACCTCTAAGTAGGCGATGTGGGGGCATTTTGAGTCTGTCCATATAGGGCATGTGTTTAAGGCCCAGGATCCTCTTAGTGAGGTATTTTTTGTGGCCTTTCCAGTTGTTGTAGGTGTCTAGTGAGGTACATGCCAAATGGGGTGTTGTATTCTATAATAGGTCTGATGAGGAACGAGTAGATAGGGACTATGACCTCTTTCTTCCTGGATGAAAAATCCTTTGTAATGAGATGTGCCACATAGAAAGACTTTCTGACCAAAGTGGCAATGTGATTGTCAAAGGAGAGGTTGCTGTCAACCTGTGTCCCCAGATCTCTTATCACACCTTCAGTGTTTAGTGGACTATTGTCAATGTGGTAGTTCATGGGCACCGAGTATTTCCCAAAGGGGATGACCCTGTATTTTTTGGCATTGTGCTTAAGGCCATGGTTCTGGCACCAGTCATTGGTCACAGTGAGGCCTTTTTGAAGAATGTCTGCATCAGTTGGAGAGTCAATAACAGCTCCCAGTTTGCAATCATCTGCGAACTTGGTCAGCCAAAGGCCCTTTATTTTGGCTTGAACTTCAGAGAAGTAGATGCCAAACAGGAGAGAACCCAGGACTGATCCTTGTGGGACTCCACTTGTAACTGGTCAATAATCAGATTTGGAATCAGCTACTTTCACAGTGTGGGTTCTATCAGTGAGCCAGTTTGCGACCCACCTTGTGACATAGGGGTTTATGCCTAGTTTAGTGAGTCTATTTATGATTCCTGAGTGAGGGATGGTGTCGAAGGCCTTGGCAAGATCAAGGTAGGCTGTGTGAACTACCTTGCCTTCATCAACAGCTCTGGTGACAGACTCGAAGAAGTCTATCAGGCTGAGCAGGCATGATCTACCTTTCACAAATCCAAACTGCATGGGGTCCAGAGTTTGGAGGTTCCCTATGTCCCTATTTATAAAGTCCATGATGATGGGCTCCATAGCCTTACATATCAGACTAGTCCTGGCTTTGAACAGTGTGGTTTTAACCTGTGCAGCAGTGATATTAGGAACTTGGCATTCCTCTGGTATTGTGATAAGCCATTTAGGGGGTGAAAGGGGGGTTCATAGGTTTATAGATAAGTACTAAGCTAACTGCCCTTGTGAGCCATTTTAAGCCTAGCCAATTATCCCTTGTGAGATTCAAACCCTGCACCTTGTGTTTGTAAGGCAATAACCTTAACCATTAGGCCATCCTCCCAATCCCATAAATAATAAAGTTCGCACTGAACCTATCGACCAGTATACTGGCAATATCAGTTGGCTCGGTATATGTGTTGCCATTGTGCTGTAGCTCAGAGCAGATCTGAGTATTGCCATGTAGGTTCTTGACATAACTATAAAATGCCTTGTGGTTGTCTTTTTAAATAGATTCATGAGTGTTTTCATTATTTCATTCTGAAGAAGTCCTGAATTGTTGCAGGATGAAAGTGCTTGTTGAATTGTAATAAAGGGTGTTTTACATTTCCCTGCTTGTGCCGCCTTAGTGACTGTGTGCCTTAGCTGATTTTTCCTGATTAGAGATATATTAATCAGTATTATTGCACCAGTATCAAAAAATTATGAAAAAAATAAATATGGAGAAAATATCATCAGTCACTAGTAGCAAAAGACATTTGAGTTTAGTAATCATATAAGGAGAGTGAAGAGGTTAGGTTATAGAGCAGAAACATAGCCAGGAAGAGTTGAGATGATTTTCAGTATTTGTTTGAAGGTGGTGGTGCTGCCTGTATTTCTTATAGAAGGCGGAAGTGAGTTCCATAGTTGGCGACAGTGAAGTAGTACAGGACCACCACAAATTGAAACTTCAGAACCTTCAAACCACAACAGCTCACAGCTCCAAATCAGGTGAGACAAAAGGAGTTGCAAATAAATGCCAAACATTATTGGTAACGGTTAAACGCTTTCTTCTCCTTCAAGAGACTTCATCAGAACAAATTTCATTGCAAACCCAGCCCTTAAATACCCTTGCTTAATGATGTCACATGAATCACTTAATTACACCTTAAAAACACATTACATAATTTATCAAAAAATAAGTAAGTAAATAAATAAATGAATGAAACTCACTCATATTGTGTTTGACTGACATTGTAAAACATTTAAAACATTAAAACACATTACATATTTAATTTAATTGTGCCTTATAGGACACTTCAAACCATCTAGCCCATAATATGTTTTAATTTTAAAATACATGTAATATTAACTGCCTCATTTAATCCAGGAAATTGGGTGGCATCCAACCTTAACTGCCATCTCAATTCACTTGCATCCAAGTGCAAGTCTACTATTTTACCCTGAAGGTCCTTTACTATATGATCAATAGCCAAAAACTTAAATGTGTGTGTGTGTAAGGCTGATTCAAGGTATTGGCCCAGTCTAGTGGCAATTGGTTGGAACTGTTCACGGATGTTGTGCATACACTTTTTAAGCCTTAAAACATAACAAAACTGAAGTTGTAATTCACCTATTACAAGAGAAAAGATGTAGGGTGTCAGGTTCTTGCTTCATGGAGGTTTTATTTAGTTAAGATAGCCAGCTTCAGTGGATGAAGTAGAAACTGTTTATTGCAGTTAATCTTAGGTGTGTGTGTGTGTGGGGGGGGGGGGGTCACGCAGGAAAGAAACTTAAGAAACTTATGCAAACTGAAAAATAAAGTTAAATAAGGCAGAATTAGTGCAAAGGTTACAGGAATGTGAAGTGCAGAACATGTAAGGTATACAAATAGAAAGTAAAACTGATTATATTGCATACATTATCAGCTCTGTAACACCACAATCTAACAGCATTAACATGCAACCTCTGACTGATAACAGCTGTACGATTCAGCAGTAATACAGACAGGATATATTGCACAAAGCAAAGTGTGGCTGTTGTAAGACAATAATTCTACAGCTAGGTCATTCACTATGAACTAACAGTAACATGAACTGCAGTCACTTGGCCTTCTATAAAAGCAGTTGTAAAGTCCAGCCTCTAAGTCCTCTAAGAGCAGTAGTATATGCCATAGGAATGCTTAGAGACGCAGGCAAAACAGTTCAAACAAAACAAATCCTATATGTGAAAACATCCTGGTCTTTCTTTTTATGAATATAAAGGGGTCTATATTACATCATTGCATGCTTAAAAAAGCAAACGATGATTAATCCACCCCATGTAAGCGAAAGTTTACAATGTCAAAACCTCAGAACAGCAGTTTTTTTCCAAGGGAAAAAAAAATCACTGTTCCCAAAAAATAAATACACTTTAAAACATTACATAAAGTGGGGGGCACCCCCCCCCCCATTTAAATATACCAACTCCGAGATCGCACTACAGTGTCGAAAATGGCAAAGTAACAGAAGTGGCCCAGGGAAAGAATTCACTTAAAAGCCATGTCGCTATTTTGCCTTTTCTATCTTTTATGTTCAATCAAGACGCATTCCACAGAATGTGTCTGTGATCATGTAATAGGAACCCAATAAAAAGCACACTTTTCTTGAAGTCATTGAGTGCTTCGGAGTACCAGGGAATAACAGAAATGTGTAGTAATGAGAATAACAGAAATGTGTAGTACTGAGAATAACAGAAATGTGTAGTACTGAGAATAACAGAAATGTGTAGTAATGAGAATAACAGAAATGTGCAGTAATGAGAATAGCAGAAATGTGTAGTAATGAGAATAACAGAAATGTGTAGTAATGGGAATAACAGAAATGTGTAGTAATGACAATAATAGAAATGTGCAGTAATGAGAATAACAGAAATGTGCAGTAATGAGAATAACAGAAATGTGCAGTAGTGACAATAACAGAAATGTGTAGTAATGACAATAACAGAAATGTGCAGTAATGAGAATAACAGAAATGTGTAGTAATGAGAATAACAGAAATGTGCAGTAATGAGAATAACAGAAATGTGCAGTAATGAGAATAGCAGAAATGTGTAGTAATGAGAATAACAGAAATGTGCAGTAATGACAATAACAGAAATGTGTAGTAATGACAATAACAGAAATGTGCAGTAATGAGAATAACAGAAATGTGTAGTAATGAGAATAACAGAAATGTGCAGTAATGAGAATAACAGAAATGTGCAGTAATGAGAATAGCAGAAATGTGTAATAATGAGAATAACAGAAATGTGTAGTAATTAGAATAACAGAAATGTGCAGTAATTAGAATAACAGAAATGTGCAGTAATGAGAATAACAGAAATGTGTAGTAATGAGAATAACAGAAATGTGTAGTAATGAGAATAACAGAAATGTGCAGTAATGAGAATAACAGAAATGTGCAGTAATGAGAATAACAGAAATGTGTAGTAATGAGAATAACAGAAATGTGTAGTAATGCTTTTGGAAAATGTAGCCTTAAGATATATATAACATCTATCGTGGGTTGTACCATCTACACACCTGCATGTCTAAACATGCTAACCATAACAGTGGTGAACCCCAGGGGTAACACAACAGTAAACCTATGCACCCCCTGACCAGTTCAAATATCATGGACAGTGATAGAGAAGCTCTAGAATTTTTGAAACTACAGGGCGTAAGAGTAATAAAACCAGAAAAGGGTGGTGGATTGTTTTTATGGATGATGATGACTACAAGAATAGAGTAAAAAACATACTGGAAACTGAAGCTGATATTGGTGCATCTAAGAATGAAGTAAATATAGCTTACCAGAGAGTTAAAACAATAATCAATGATTTATTGCTTGAAACTACTATTGATATTGACACATTTAATTATTTAAATATGACAGCACCCCTCTGACCCATTGTGGATGGTGGGACGTCATTGACCTATGCCTGTGCTAAGTTTGTAGACTCCAAGCTTAAGAAATATCTGAATGGGGAATCACAAATATGTTCCGATTCATGGAACCTTTTGGAAGCTATTAATAATTTAGAATTTGTTGAAATGTATCATTTCCTTACTATTGACGTATGTGATTTATACACAGTCATACCCCAGGAATTAGGTATTTCTTGGACTGGAGAATTTTTATTTAAGAAAGGGGTAGATTCTGAAGAAATTAATTGATCAAATGTTTGTTGGAAATTATTCTTTCCAACAACTTTATTTTGTTTGACAATTCTTACTACCTTCAGAAAACAGGTGTTGCAATGGGGTCACCATGTGGAGGCAGTTTTGCCAACCGTGTTATGACTCACTGGGAGCAGGATTACTTTTTCCAAACCATGTGTTTAAAGAAAAAGTCCATTGGTACATGCAATACCTGGATGACATTTTTGTCATCATTAAAGGTGACGAGAGGGTGGAAAATGAATTTGTCAGTGAAATCACTTCATTACCAGACTTTTTACACTTTATATCATCATTCAACATGTCCTCCATCCCTTATCTTGATGTGAGACTAGCCAAGGATAACATCAGTGGTAGATATATTGCCAACATCTATAGAAAGCCAACATATTCAAACAGCTTCCTACATTACAGCAGCTCTCACCCCAGGTATTAATTAAGGTCTGTGATAAAGGGGCAAATAGATAGAGCTGCTAGAATGGTAACTGTGGATGATGATCATTATCAGGAATGTGAACTTTTAAGACAGATGTTTATTAAGAGGGCATATCCAACAACGTTGGTTGATGATGTCATTAAGGAAGTCACCATAAAAAGGGAAGTGGGGCACTCTGCAGCAATATTAAATCAGGGCACTGTTACTGTTAGGTGCCAAACACTAAGTGAGTCAGTACAGGATGTCACTATAGGACATAATATGTCCAATATTAGCTATAATTTGAGCTTCATTACCCCATTTTCAAATGATGCCAGGACATTTAGGAATATCTTGATTAAAAAGTGGGCTTTAATAAATGAATATACTGGAATTAATCAGAAACTGGGCGACACATCTAGAATTTTTTTTCAAACGTGGCTTGAATTTGAAAAACCTACTAGAGTCTAGAAGGAAATCTTGCATACCACATAGGGGTATGAAAAAATGTGGGCACTGCACTATTGTAAATATATAAAAATTACTACAAAATGTAAAATAGGTGGCAAGATTTTTAGCATCAATAGGAAATATACATGTGAAACAAAAGGTATGGTATATGTGGCTCAATGCCAATTATGCCCAAGATTCTATATAGGAAAAAAGATATGTTGTGTAAAACAACATATCTATGAACAGCAGTGCAATATATCTAAAGCCAATCATAGCAATGCCCTGGCTAGATCATGAATTTTGGTGTATGGTTATTGATGAAGTGCAACAAGACATTGGGAGGGAGCTTAACTTAGAGGAGAGAGAATTACTTTGGCAACTAAGACTAAATGCCCAAGATTCCTTGGGTCTAAATGAATACAGTTCCCTGAAGTGTGAATTAAAGTTAAAATCACTAGACAAATAACAACTGTGTTGTGTGTGTGCATATATATATATATCGTTTTTTATAATCACACTTAATAGTGAATTTTTTATTTGGTGTTTTAGTTGCAGTCATAACATTTGAATTGACAAGTGAATTCTATGTGGAATGCAGCTTTAAGAATCACAGGAAGTGATGTCATGGTTGCACATCCTGTTTAAACTTGTGTGAATGAATTGAAGAACAACTACAAAATAAGCAAGCTGCTGCTGAAGTTCAAATAACCAATCAGACCGTAAAATCCAAACAAGAGTTTTAATGAAGTGCTTTTCGTCTCACACAGTGGTGAGACTTCCTCAGATAAAATTAAATAACACCTTCGTTCATTTAAATACTTGATTAATTCATCCCATGGACCAATCAATTAAACAATTTAAATAATTAAATAGTTAAAATGTTTAAAGTATTTAAATTCTTACTCACTCAAAATTAACCTCCGTAGTCAACATGCACTACTAAACACTGATGTGTAGGTTAATCTAACTTAAACCTAAAACTTATATCACATAGTTCAAGTGGGCCCGTAAGGTCATAGGATTCAACTTATAAAATACTGTTATTGGTTAAACTGGTCTTAACCTAAGACCCATATGCCACATTTCAAATAAATAATAAAACTGAGCTTATAAAATATTATGATGAATGTGTAACATACTGTAAATATCACAGACCATGAGTCTTAGAAATAAATGCAACCAAAGAGTAACAACAATGACTATAAATTGGATTATATGCATATGGACGAACGCCAGGATACCGACACTACAAAAGCTGAAAGCAGTGACCACAGTTTTGTAAATGTGGAATTTTCAGATGACGAACCCAGAAATACCGAACGCCGGCCAGGCTAATATTCCCCCTCTCGACCCATGAATAGCACTTGTTGTGGTTGTGCAACCGGGACTTTCGAATTCGGAGTTTCAAACAATATTTTGAGCATTCGCACCTGTGAGTTTTGACATTTACGTTCGGAGTATGTAATGGTCGGGGATGTCGTCTTTGACCATATGCATGTATTCCATATTAATCACACAGTAACTAGACCTATATACAAACCATAAGGTAAAACAGTGGCTACACTTATATAATCCTACATAGGGTTATATGTTCTGTAGCAATCTATCATCTCAAGAGATTTTCCAGCTTTAAAATACAAGCTATAAAACACATCTCATTGAGCCCAGGATAGTGGCGTACATTAGTTTGAAGTTGCCACAAAAGAGCTCACACACATGCACACATACATACACAGACACACACACACACACACACACACACACACACACACACACACAAAGGAGGTTAATTTTGAGTGAGTAAGAATTTACTTTAAACATTTTAACTATTTAAATTATTTAAAGTGTTTAATTGATTGGTCCATGGGATGAATTAATCAAGTATTTAAATGGATGAAGGTGTTATTTAATTTTATCTGAGGACGTCTCACCACTGTGTGAGACGAAAAGTGCTTCATTAAAACTCTAGATTTTATGGTTCGACTAGTTATTTGAACTTCAGCAGCAGCTTGCTTATTTTGTAGTTGTGTGAATGAATGATTGATGTCTGAAGAAGTTTACTGATTGTAGTAGATGAAAGAGCTAACAATAAATGTGTTTGTTGGAACTATCATCATCTTTTATTTGTAAAAGAAATGTATAAGCACATACTAAGTATTTAAATGTACCCTTAATATTAAATCTGCATTTATTCTCTTTTTCTCTACCACACCTGTAATATTCTGAGCTCCCTTAAAACCAAAGTTACGTTTAAAAGTCTTGTTCTAGAAACTTCTGCATTACCTAACAATACGCCCTATTTTTCTATAATATTTATTATTGCTAATGCTTTAGCATTTTATTTTTCTGTCACATTTTTAATCACAATTCAAGCCATTTTCTCATTTCCATATAAAGCTGGACCACACAGCTGATCTCTCTTACTTTTACCACCATGTACAGCTTCATTTACCAACTGATTCTTATAGCCTCTATCCGGGCATTCTTTACTCTGATCCTACACCTTATTTATAAAGGGGCAATTCTGCAGGGTAAGTCTGATGCCCTCACTGTTTGACA